>NW_026604522.1:0-25821 GCF_024763615.1 Phlebotomus papatasi
TTTTTTTAGGCATATTTTGTATGCAAATCTTTAAAGGCGAATATCTCCTAAACTAGAAGAGATAGACCCCCCAAAGTTGGCATCAAAAAAAAATTTTTTTTAGGCATATTTTGTATGCAAATCTTTAAAGGCGAATATCTCCTAAACTAGAAGAGATAGACCCCCCAAAGTTGGCATCAAAAAAAAATTTTTTTTAGGCATATTTTGTATGCAAATCTTTAAAGGCGAATATCTCCTAAACTAGAAGAGATAGACCCCCCAAAGTTGGCATCAAAAAAAAATTTTTTTTAGGCATATTTTGTATGCAAATCTTTAAAGGCGAATATCTCCTAAACTAGAAGAGATAGACCCCCCAAAGTTGGCATCAAAAAAATTTTTTTTAGGCATATTTTGTATGCAAATCTTTAAAGGCGAATATCTCCTAAACTAGAAGAGATAGACCCCCCAAAGTTGGCATCAAAAAAAAATTTTTTTAGGCATATTTTGTATGCAAATCTTTAAAGGCGAATATCTCCTAAACTAGAAGAGATAGACCCCCCAAAGTTGGCATCAAAAAAAAATTTTTTTAGGCATATTTTGTATGCAAATCTTTAAAGGCGAATATCTCCTAAACTAGAAGAGATAGACCCCCCAAAGTTGGCATCAAAAAAAAATTTTTTTAGGCATATTTTGTATGCAAATCTTTAAAGGCGAATATCTCCTAAACTAGAAGAGATAGACCCCCCAAAGTTGGCATCAAAAAAAAATTTTTTTTAGGCATATTTTGTATGCAAATCTTTAAAGGCGAATATCTCCTAAACTAGAAGAGATAGAAAGTTGGCATTTTTTTTAGGCATATTTTGTATGCAAATCTTTAAAGGCGAATATCTCCTAAACTAGAAGAGATAGACCCCCCAAAGTTGGCATCAAAAAAAAATTTTTTTAGGCATATTTTGTATGCAAATCTTTAAAGGCGAATATCTCCTAAACTAGAAGAGATAGACCCCCCAAAGGCATCAAAAAAAAATTTTTTTTAGGCATATTTTGTATGCAAATCTTTAAAGGCGAATATCTCCTAAACTAGAAGAGATAGACCCCCCAAAGTTAAAGGCCAAAAAAAAAGTTGGCATTTTTTTAGGCATATTTTGTATGTTGGCGAATATCTCCTAAACTAGAAGAGATAGACCCCCCAAAGTTGGCATCAAAAAAAAATTTTTTTAGGCATATTTTGTATGCAAATCTTTAAAGGCGAATATCTCCTAAACTAGAAGAGATAAGTTGGCATCTAGAAAAAAAAAATTTTTTTAGGCATATTTTGTATGCAAATCTTTAAAGGCGAATATCTCCTAAACTAGAAGAGATAGACCCCCCAAAGTTGGCATCAAAAAAAATTTTTTTAGGCATATTTTGTATGCAAATCTTTAAAGGCGAATATCTCCTAAACTAGAAGAGATAGACCCCCCAAAGTTGGCATCAAAAAAAATTTTTTTTAGGCATATTTTGTATGCAAATCTTTAAAGGCGAATATCTCCTAAACTAGAAGAGATAGACCCCCCAAAGTTGGCATCAAAAAAAAATTTTTTTAGGCATATTTTGTATGCAAATCTTTAAAGGCGAATATCTCCTAAACTAGAAGAGATAGACCCCCCAAAGTTGGCATCAAAAAAAAATTTTTTTAGGCATATTTTGTATGCAAATCTTTAAAGGCGAATATCTCCTAAACTAGAAGAGATAGACCCCCCAAAGTTGGCATCAAAAAAAAATTTTTTTTAGGCATATTTTGTATGCAAATCTTTAAAGGCGAATATCTCCTAAACTAGAAGAGATAGACCCCCCAAAGTTGGCATCAAAAAAAATTTTTTTTAGGCATATTTTGTATGCAAATCTTTAAAGGCGAATATCTCCTAAACTAGAAGAGATAGACCCCCCAAAGTTGGCATCAAAAAAATTTTTTTTAGGCATATTTTGTATGCAAATCTTTAAAGGCGAATATCTCCTAAACTAGAAGAGATAGACCCCCCAAAGTTCGCATCAAAAAAAAATTTTTTTTAGGCATATTTTGTATGCAAATCTTTAAAGGCGAATATCTCCTAAACTAGAAGAGATAGACCCCCCAAAGTTGGCATCAAAAAAAATTTTTTTTAGGCATATTTTGTATGCAAATCTTTAAAGGCGAATATCTCCTAAACTAGAAGAGATAGACCCCCCAAAGTTGGCATCAAAAAAAAATTTTTTTAGGCATATTTTGTATGCAAATCTTTAAAGGCGAATATCTCCTAAACTAGAAGAGATAGACCCCCCAAAGTTGGCATCAAAAAAAAATTTTTTTAGGCATATTTTGTATGCAAATCTTTAAAGGCGAATATCTCCTAAACTAGAAGAGATAGACCCCCCAAAGTTGGCATCAAAAAAAATTTTTTTTAGGCATATTTTGTATGCAAATCTTTAAAGGCGAATATCTCCTAAACTAGAAGAGATAGACCCCCCAAAGTTGGCATCAAAAAAAATTTTTTTTAGGCATATTTTGTATGCAAATCTTTAAAGGCGAATATCTCCTAAACTAGAAGAGATAGACCCCCCAAAGTTGGCATCAAAAAAAATTTTTTTTAGGCATATTTTGTATGCAAATCTTTAAAGGCGAATATCTCCTAAACTAGAAGAGATAGACCCCCCAAAGTTGGCATCAAAAAAAATTTTTTTAGGCATATTTTGTATGCAAATCTTTAAAGGCGAATATCTCCTAAACTAGAAGAGATAGACCCCCCAAAGTTGGCATCAAAAAAAATTTTTTTTAGGCATATTTTGTATGCAAATCTTTAAAGGCGAATATCTCCTAAACTAGAAGAGATAGACCCCCCAAAGTTGGCATCAAAAAAAATTTTTTTTAGGCATATTTTGTATGCAAATCTTTAAAGGCGAATATCTCCTAAACTAGAAGAGATAGACCCCCCAAAGTTGGCATCAAAAAAAATTTTTTTAGGCATATTTTGTATGCAAATCTTTAAAGGCGAATATCTCCTAAACTAGAAGAGATAGACCCCCCAAAGTTGGCATCAAAAAAAATTTTTTTTAGGCATATTTTGTATGCAAATCTTTAAAGGCGAATATCTCCTAAACTAGAAGAGATAGACCCCCCAAAGTTGGCATCAAAAAAAATTTTTTTTAGGCATATTTTGTATGCAAATCTTTAAAGGCGAATATCTCCTAAACTAGAAGAGATAGACCCCCCAAAGTTGGCATCAAAAAAAAATTTTTTTAGGCATATTTTGTATGCAAATCTTTAAAGGCGAATATCTCCTAAACTAGAAGAGATAGACCCCCCAAAGTTGGCATCAAAAAAAATTTTTTTTAGGCATATTTTGTATGCAAATCTTTAAAGGCGAATATCTCCTAAACTAGAAGAGATAGACCCCCCAAAGTTGGCATCAAAAAAAATTTTTTTTAGGCATATTTTGTATGCAAATCTTTAAAGGCGAATATCTCCTAAACTAGAAGAGATAGACCCCCCAAAGTTGGCATCAAAAAAAATTTTTTTTAGGCATATTTTGTATGCAAATCTTTAAAGGCGAATATCTCCTAAACTAGAAGAGATAGACCCCCCAAAGTTGGCATCTAGAAGAAAAAAAATTTTTTTAGGCATATTTTGTATGCAAATCTTTAAAGGCGAATATCTCCTAAACTAGAAGAGATAGACCCCCCAAAGTTGGCATCAAAAAAAATTTTTTTTAGGCATATTTTGTATGCAAATCTTTAAAGGCGAATATCTCCTAAACTAGAAGAGATAGACCCCCAAATCTTTAAAGGCGAATATCTCCTAAACTGATAGCATCATCAAAAAAAATTTTTTTTAGGCATATTTTGTATGCAAATCTTTAAAGGCGAATATCTCCTAAACTAGAAGAGATAGACCCCCCAAAGTTGGCATCAAAAAAAAATTTTTTTTAGGCATATTTTGTATGCAAATCTTTAAAGGCGAATATCTCCTAAACTAGAAGAGATAGACCCCCCAAAGTTGGCATCAAAAAAAATTTTTTTAGGCATATTTTGTATGCAAATCTTTAAAGGCGAATATCTCCTAAACTAGAAGAGATAGACCCCCCAAAGTTGGCATCAAAAAAAATTTTTTTTAGGCATATTTTGTATGCAAATCTTTAAAGGCGAATATCTCCTAAACTAGAAGAGATAGACCCCCCAAAGTTGGCATCAAAAAAAATTTTTTTAGGCATATTTTGTATGCAAATCTTTAAAGGCGAATATCTCCTAAACTAGAAGAGATAGACCCCCCAAAGTTGGCATCAAAAAAAATTTTTTTTAGGCATATTTTGTATGCAAATCTTTAAAGGCGAATATCTCCTAAACTAGAAGAGATAGACCCCCCAAAGTTGGCATCAAAAAAAATTTTTTTTAGGCATATTTTGTATGCAAATCTTTAAAGGCGAATATCTCCTAAACTAGAAGAGATAGACCCCCCAAAGTTGGCATCAAAAAAAATTTTTTTTAGGCATATTTTGTATGCAAATCTTTAAAGGCGAATATCTCCTAAACTAGAAGAGATAGACCCCCCAAAGTTGGCATCAAAAAAAATTTTTTTTAGGCATATTTTGTATGCAAATCTTTAAAGGCGAATATCTCCTAAACTAGAAGAGATAGACCCCCCAAAGTTGGCATTTTTTTTAGGCATATTTTGTATGCAAATCTTTAAAGGCGAATATCTCCTAAACTAGAAGAGATAGACCCCCCAAAGTTGGCATCAAAAAAAATTTTTTTTAGGCATATTTTGTATGCAAATCTTTAAAGGCGAATATCTCCTAAACTAGAAGAGATAGACCCCCCAAAGTTGGCATCAAAAAAAATTTTTTTTAGGCATATTTTGTATGCAAATCTTTAAAGGCGAATATCTCCTAAACTAGAAGAGATAGACCCCCCAAAGTTGGCATCAAAAAAAATTTTTTTTTTAGGCATATTTTGTATGCAAATCTTTAAAGGCGAATATCTCCTAAACTAGAAGAGATAGACCCCCCAAAGTTGGCATCAAAAAAAATTTTTTTAGGCATATTTTGTATGCAAATCTTTAAAGGCGAATATCTCCTAAACTAGAAGAGATAGACCCCCCAAAGTTGGCATCAAAAAAAATTTTTTTTAGGCATATTTTGTATGCAAATCTTTAAAGGCGAATATCTCCTAAACTAGAAGAGATAGACCCCCCAAAGTTGGCATCAAAAAAAATTTTTTTAGGCATATTTTGTATGCAAATCTTTAAAGGCGAATATCTCCTAAACTAGAAGAGATAGACCCCCCAAAGTTGGCATCAAAAAAAATTTTTTTTAGGCATATTTTGTATGCAAATCTTTAAAGGCGAATATCTCCTAAACTAGAAGAGATAGACCCCCCAAAGTTGGCATCAAAAAAAATTTTTTTAGGCATATTTTGTATGCAAATCTTTAAAGGCGAATATCTCCTAAACTAGAAGAGATAGACCCCCCAAAGTTGGCATCAAAAAAAATTTTTTTTAGGCATATTTTGTATGCAAATCTTTAAAGGCGAATATCTCCTAAACTAGAAGAGATAGACCCCCCAAAGTTGGCATCAAAAAAAATTTTTTTAGGCATATTTTGTATGCAAATCTTTAAAGGCGAATATCTCCTAAACTAGAAGAGATAGACCCCCCAAAGTTGGCATCAAAAAAAATTTTTTTTAGGCATATTTTGTATGCAAATCTTTAAAGGCGAATATCTCCTAAACTAGAAGAGATAGACCCCCCAAAGTTGGCATCAAAAAAAATTTTTTTTAGGCATATTTTGTATGCAAATCTTTAAAGGCGAATATCTCCTAAACTAGAAGAGATAGACCCCCCAAAGTTGGCATCAAAAAAATTTTTTTTAGGCATATTTTGTATGCAAATCTTTAAAGGCGAATATCTCCTAAACTAGAAGAGATAGACCCCCCAAAGTTGGCATCAAAAAAAATTTTTTTAGGCATATTTTGTATGCAAATCTTTAAAGGCGAATATCTCCTAAACTAGAAGAGATAGACCCCCCAAAGTTGGCATCAAAAAAAATTTTTTTAGGCATATTTTGTATGCAAATCTTTAAAGGCGAATATCTCCTAAACTAGAAGAGATAGACCCCCCAAAGTTGGCATCAAAAAAAATTTTTTTAGGCATATTTTGTATGCAAATCTTTAAAGGCGAATATCTCCTAAACTAGAAGAGATAGACCCCCCAAAGTTGGCATCTAGAAGAAAAAAAATTTTTTTAGGCATATTTTGTATGCAAATCTTTAAAGGCGAATATCTCCTAAACTAGAAGAGATAGACCCCCCAAAGTTGGCATCAAAAAAAATTTTTTTTAGGCATATTTTGTATGCAAATCTTTAAAGGCGAATATCTCCTAAACTAGAAGAGATAGACCCCCCAAAGTTGGCATCAAAAAAAATTTTTTTAGGCATATTTTGTATGCAAATCTTTAAAGGCGAATATCTCCTAAACTAGAAGAGATAGACCCCCCAAAGTTGGCATCAAAAAAAATTTTTTTTAGGCATATTTTGTATGCAAATCTTTAAAGGCGAATATCTCCTAAACTAGAAGAGATAGACCCCCCAAAGTTGGCATCAAAAAAAATTTTTTTTAGGCATATTTTGTATGCAAATCTTTAAAGGCGAATATCTCCTAAACTAGAAGAGATAGACCCCCCAAAGTTGGCATCAAAAAAATTTTTTTTAGGCATATTTTGTATGCAAATCTTTAAAGGCGAATATCTCCTAAACTAGAAGAGATAGACCCCCCAAAGTTGGCATCAAAAAAAATTTTTTTTAGGCATATTTTGTATGCAAATCTTTAAAGGCGAATATCTCCTAAACTAGAAGAGATAGACCCCCCAAAGTTGGCATCAAAAAAAATTTTTTTAGGCATATTTTGTATGCAAATCTTTAAAGGCGAATATCTCCTAAACTAGAAGAGATAGACCCCCCAAAGTTGGCATCAAAAAAAAATTTTTTTAGGCATATTTTGTATGCAAATCTTTAAAGGCGAATATCTCCTAAACTAGAAGAGATAGACCCCCCAAAGTTGGCATCAAAAAAAATTTTTTTAGGCATATTTTGTATGCAAATCTTTAAAGGCGAATATCTCCTAAACTAGAAGAGATAGACCCCCCAAAGTTGGCATCAAAAAAAAATTTTTTTAGGCATATTTTGTATGCAAATCTTTAAAGGCGAATATCTCCTAAACTAGAAGAGATAGACCCCCCAAAGTTGGCATCAAAAAAAAATTTTTTTAGGCATATTTTGTATGCAAATCTTTAAAGGCGAATATCTCCTAAACTAGAAGAGATAGACCCCCCAAATTTGGCATCAAAAAAATTTTTTTAGGCATATTTTGTATGCAAATCTTTAAAGGCGAATATCTCCTAAACTAGAAGAGATAGACCCCCCAAAGTTGGCATCAAAAAAAAATTTTTTTAGGCATATTTTGTATGCAAATCTTTAAAGGCGAATATCTCCTAAACTAGAAGAGATAGACCCCCCAAAGTTGGCATCATCAAAAAAAATTTTTTTAGGCATATTTTGTATGCAAATCTTTAAAGGCGAATATCTCCTAAACTAGAAGAGATAGACCCCCCAAAGTTGGCATCAAAAAAAAATTTTTTTAGACATATTTTGTATGCAAATCTTTAAAGGCGAATATCTCCTAAACTAGAAGAGATAGACCCCCCAAAGTTGGCATCAAAAAAAATTTTTTTAGGCATATTTTGTGTGCAAATCTTTAAAGGCGAATATCTCCTAAACTAGAAGAGATAGACCCCCCAAAGTTGGCATCAAAAAAAAATTTTTTTAGGCATATTTTGTATGCAAATCTTTAAAGGCGAATATCTCCTAAACTAGAAGAGATAGACCCCCCAAAGTTGGCATCAAAAAAAAATTTTTTTAGGCATATTTTGTATGCAAATCTTTAAAGGCGAATATCTCCTAAACTAGAAGAGATAGACCCCCCAAAGTTGGCATCAAAAAAAAATTTTTTTAGGCATATTTTGTATGCAAATCTTTAAAGGCGAATATCTCCTAAACTAGAAGAGATAGACCCCCCAAAGTTGGCATCAAAAAAAATTTTTTAGGCATATTTTGTATGCAAATATTTAAAGGCGAATATCTCCTAAACTAGAAGAGATAGACCCCCCAAAGTTGGCATCAAAAAAAAATTTTTTTAGGCATATTTTGTATGCAAATCTTTAAAGGCGAATATCTCCTAAACTAGAAGAGATAGACCCCCCAAAGTTGGCATAAAAAAGAATTTTTTTAGGCATATTTTGTATGCAAATCTTTAAACGCGAATATCTCCTAAACTAGAAGAGATAGACCCCCCAAAGTTGGCATCAAAAAAAATTTTTTTTAGGCATATTTTGTATGCAAATCTTTAAAGGCGAATATCTCCTAAACTAGAAGAGATAGACCCGCCAAAGTTGGTATCAAAAAAAAATTTTTTTAGGCATATTTTGTATGCAAATCTTTAAAGGCGAATATCTCCTAAACTAGAAGAGATAGACCCCCCAAAGTTGGCATCAAAAAAAATTTTTTTTAGGCATATTTTGTATGCAAATCTTTAAAGGCGAATATCTCCTAAACTAGAAGAGATAGACCCCCCAAAGTTGGCATCAAAAAAAATTTTTTTAGGCATATTTTGTATGCAAATCTTTAAAGGCGAATATCTCCTAAACTAGAAGAGATAGACCCCCCAAAGTTGGCATAAAAAAGAATTTTTTTAGGCATATTTTGTATGCAAATCTTTAAACGGGAATATCTCCTAAACTAGAAGAGATAGACCCCCCAAAGTTGGCATCAAAAAAAAATTTTTTTAGGCATATTTTGTATGCAAATCTTTAAAGGCGAATATCTCCTAAACTAGAAGAGATAGACCCCCCAAAGTTGGCATCAAAAAAAATTTTTTTTAGGCATATTTTGTATGCAAATCTTTAAAGGCGAATATCTCCTAAACTAGAAGAGATAGACCCCCCAAAGTTGGCATCAAAAAAAATTTTTTTTAGGCATATTTTGTATGCAAATCTTTAAAGGCGAATATCTCCTAAACTAGAAGAGATAGACCCCCCAAAGTTGGCATAAAAAAGAATTTTTTTAGGCATATTTTGTATGCAAATCTTTAAACGGGAATATCTCCTAAACTAGAAGAGATAGACCCCCCAAAGTTGGCATCAAAAAAAAATTTTTTTAGGCATATTTTGTATGCAAATCTTTAAAGGCGAATATCTCCTAAACTAGAAGA
This sequence comes from Phlebotomus papatasi, assembly GCF_024763615.1. Classification (NCBI taxonomy): domain Eukaryota; kingdom Metazoa; phylum Arthropoda; class Insecta; order Diptera; family Psychodidae; genus Phlebotomus; species Phlebotomus papatasi. The sequence goes on from NW_026604522.1 coordinate 9,253, forward strand.
GATAGACCCCCCAAAGTTGGCATCAAAAAAAAATTTTTTTAGGCATATTTTGTATGCAAATCTTTAAAGGCGAATATCTCCTAAACTAGAAGAGATAGACCCCCCAAAGTTGGCATCAAAAAAAAAATTTTTAGGCATATTTTGTATGCAAATCTTTAAAGGCGAATATCTCCTAAACTAGAAGAGATAGACCCCCCAAAGTTGGCATCAAAAAAAAATTTTTTTAGGCATATTTTGTATGCAAATCTTTAAAGGCGAATATCTCCTAAACTAGAAGAGATAGACCCCCCAAAGTTGGCATCAAAAAAAATTTTTTTTAGGCATATTTTGTATGCAAATCTTTAAAGGCGAATATCTCCTAAACTAGAAGAGATAGACCCCCCAAAGTTGGCATCAAAAAAAAATTTTTTTTAGGCATATTTTGTATGCAAATCTTTAAAGGCGAATATCTCCTAAACTAGAAGAGATAGACCCCCCAAAGTTGGCATCAAAAAAAAATTTTTTTAGGCATATTTTGTATGCAAATCTTTAAACGCGAATATCTCCTAAACTAGAAGAGATAGACCCCCCAAAGTTGGCATAAAAAAGAATTTTTTTAGGCATATTTTGTATGCAAATCTTTAAACGGGAATATCTCCTAAACTAGAAGAGATAGACCCCCCAAAGTTGGCATCAAAAAAAATTTTTTTTAGGCATATTTTGTATGCAAATCTTTAAAGGCGAATATCTCCTAAACTAGAAGAGATAGACCCCCCAAAGTTGGCATCAAAAAAAATTTTTTTTAGGCATATTTTGTATGCAAATCTTTAAAGGCGAATATCTCCTAAACTAGAAGAGATAGACCCCCCAAAGTTGGCATCAAAAAAAAATTTTTTAGGCATATTTTGTATGCAAATCTTTAAAGGCGAATATCTCCTAAACTAGAAGAGATAGACCCCCCAAAGTTGGCATCAAAAAAAAATTTTTTAGGCATATTTTGTATGCAAATCTTTAAAGGCGAATATCTCCTAAACTAGAAGAGATAGACCCCCCAAAGTTGGCATCAAAAAAATTTTTTTAGGCATATTTTGTATGCAAATCTTTAAAGGCGAATATCTCCTAAACTAGAAGAGATAGACCCCCCAAAGTTGGCATAAAAAAAAAATTTTTTTAGGCATATTTTGTATGCAAATCTTTAAAGGCGAATATCTCCTAAACTAGAAGAGATAGACCCCCCAAAGTTGGCATCAAAAAAAATTTTTTTAGGCATATTTTGTATGCAAATCTTTAAAGGCGAATATCTCCTAAACTAGAAGAGATAGACCCCCCAAAGTTGGCATCAAAAAAAATTTTTTTTTAGGCATATTTTGTATGCAAATCTTTAAAGGCGAATATCTCCTAAACTAGAAGAGATAGACCCCCCAAAGTTGGCATCAAAAAAAAATTTTTTTTAGGCATATTTTGTATGCAAATCTTTAAAGGCGAATATCTCCTAAACTAGAAGAGATAGACCCCCCAAAGTTGGCATCAAAAAAAATTTTTTTAGGCATATTTTGTATGCAAATCTTTAAAGGCGAATATCTCCTAAACTAGAAGAGATAGACCCCCCAAAGTTCGCATCAAAAAAAAATTTTTTTTAGGCATATTTTGTATGCAAATCTTTAAAGGCGAATATCTCCTAAACTAGAAGAGATAGACCCCCCAAAGTTCGCATCAAAAAAAAATTTTTTTTAGGCATATTTTGTATGCAAATCTTTAAACGCGAATATCTCCTAAACTAGAAGAGATAGACCCCCCAAAGTTGGCATAAAAAAGAATTTTTTTAGGCATATTTTGTATGCAAATCTTTAAACGCGAATATCTCCTAAACTAGAAGAGATAGACCCCCCAAAGTTGGCATCAAAAAAAAATTTTTTTAGGCATATTTTGTATGCAAATCTTTAAAGGCGAATATCTCCTAAACTAGAAGAGATAGACCCCCCAAAGTTGGCATCAAAAAAAAATTTTTTTAGGCATATTTTGTATGCAAATCTTTAAAGGCGAATATCTCCTAAACTAGAAGAGATAGACCCCCCAAAGTTGGCATCAAAAAAAAAATTTTTTTTAGGCATATTTTGTATGCAAATCTTTAAACGCGAATATCTCCTAAACTAGAAGAGATAGACCCCCCAAAGTTGGCATAAAAAAAATTTTTTTAGGCATATTTTGTATGCAAATCTTTAAAGGCGAATATCTCCTAAACTAGAAGAGATAGACCCCCCAAAGTTGGCATCAAAAAAAAATTTTTTTAGGCATATTTTGTATGCAAATCTTTAAAGGCGAATATCTCCTAAACTAGAAGAGATAGACCCCCCAAAGTTGGCATCAAAAAAAAATTTTTTTAGGCATATTTTGTATGCAAATCTTTAAAGGCGAATATCTCCTAAACTAGAAGAGATAGACCCCCCAAAGTTCGCATCAAAAAAAAATTTTTTTTAGGCATATTTTGTATGCAAATCTTTAAACGCGAATATCTCCTAAACTAGAAGAGATAGACCCCCCAAAGTTGGCATCAAAAAAAATTTTTTTAGGCATATTTTGTATGCAAATCTTTAAAGGCGAATATCTCCTAAACTAGAAGAGATAGACCCCCCAAAGTTCGCATCAAAAAAAAATTTTTTTTAGGCATATTTTGTATGCAAATCTTTAAAGGCGAATATCTCCTAAACTAGAAGAGATAGACCCCCCAAAGTTCGCATCAAAAAAAAATTTTTTTTAGGCATATTTTGTATGCAAATCTTTAAACGCGAATATCTCCTAAACTAGAAGAGATAGACCCCCCAAAGTTGGCATCATAAAAAAATTTTTTTAGGCATATTTTGTATGCAAATCTTTAAAGGCGAATATCTCCTAAACTAGAAGAGATAGACCCCCCAAAGTTGGCATCAAAAAAAAATTTTTTTAGGCATATTTTGTATGCAAATCTTTAAAGGCGAATATCTCCTAAACTAGAAGAGATAGACCCCCCAAAGTTGGCATCAAAAAAAATTTTTTTTAGGCATATTTTGTATGCAAATCTTTAAAGGCGAATATCTCCTAAACTAGAAGAGATAGACCCCCCAAAGTTGGCATCAAAAAAAATTTTTTTAGGCATATTTTGTATGCAAATCTTTAAAGGCGAATATCTCCTAAACTAGAAGAGATAGACCCCCCAAAGTTGGCATCAAAAAAAAATTTTTTTAGGCATATTTTGTATGCAAATCTTTAAAGGCGAATATCTCCTAAACTAGAAGAGATAGACCCCCCAAAGTTGGCATCAAAAAAAAATTTTTTTAGGCATATTTTGTATGCAAATCTTTAAAGGCGAATATCTCCTAAACTAGAAGAGATAGACCCCCCAAAGTTGGCATCAAAAAAAAATTTTTTAGGCATATTTTGTATGCAAATATTTAAAGGCGAATATCTCCTAAACTAGAAGAGATAGACCCCCCAAAGTTGGCATCAAAAAAAAATTTTTTTAGGCATATTTTGTATGCAAATCTTTAAAGGCGAATATCTCCTAAACTAGAAGAGATAGACCCCCCAAAGTTGGCATAAAAAAGAATTTTTTTAGGCATATTTTGTATGCAAATCTTTAAACGCGAATATCTCCTAAACTAGAAGAGATAGACCCCCCAAAGTTGGCATCAAAAAAAATTTTTTTTAGGCATATTTTGTATGCAAATCTTTAAAGGCGAATATCTCCTAAACTAGAAGAGATAGACCCGCCAAAGTTGGTATCAAAAAAAATTTTTTTTAGGCATATTTTGTATGCAAATCTTTAAAGGCGAATATCTCCTAAACTAGAAGAGATAGACCCCCCAAAGTTGGCATCAAAAAAAATTTTTTTTATTCATATTTTGTATGCAAATCTTTAAAGGCGAATATCTCCTAAACTAGAAGAGATAGACCCCCCAAAGTTGGCATCAAAAAAAATTTTTTTAGGCATATTTTGTATGCAAATCTTTAAAGGCGAATATCTCCTAAACTAGAAGAGATAGACCCCCCAAAGTTGGCATCAAAAAAAATTTTTTTTAGGCATATTTTGTATGCAAATCTTTAAAGGCGAATATCTCCTAAACTAGAAGAGATAGACCCCCCAAAGTTGGCATAAAAAAGAATTTTTTTAGGCATATTTTGTATGCAAATCTTTAAACGGGAATATCTCCTAAACTAGAAGAGATAGACCCCCCAAAGTTGGCATCAAAAAAAAATTTTTTTAGGCATATTTTGTATGCAAATCTTTAAAGGCGAATATCTCCTAAACTAGAAGAGATAGACCCCCCAAAGTTGGCATCAAAAAAAAATTTTTTTAGGCATATTTTGTATGCAAATCTTTAAAGGCGAATATCTCCTAAACTAGAAGAGATAGACCCCCCAAAGTTGGCATCAAAAAAAAAATTTTTAGGCATATTTTGTATGCAAATCTTTAAAGGCGAATATCTCCTAAAGGTGTCTACACATTGGAGCTGATTTCATCAAGAATTATTTCAAGAATTTTTTAAAGAAAAATTCATATTTTTGAAGGAATTTTTGAAGAAAAATGCCTCCACATTGGGTTTTTTATTTTCCATCAAAAATTTTTTTGACAGATTGCCATCATTTCCAAGTCTCTACCTCTTCTGACTGTTTTTCACGAAAATTTGTTGTTTCACTACTGGAAAAAGTGAGAAAAGCGTTTAGTGAAGTTCCTTGGGATAGTATTTAGTGAATTTGTGAAGAAAATCTTCTAAATATTCAAGGGAATAGTGTTTTTCTTGAGATGTCGTTCTGGTGGAATCCAACCCAGCCTTGAAGGAACATTTCCTGTGATTTTCCTCCAGAAATTGCCGGAAGTTAATCCATCTGTGTATTCTTGAGGTGTTCCACAGTACAGTGGCCTCGTACTCCATGGATTGCAAGATGGATGGAAAGGAGAAAATTTACGGGCACTTTGGAATCTCTGCCTTGGTTACCAATCAAAACAAGAGCTAACCAGAGCCACCGAGGAGATCTCAATGCAAACGAGAGCTGTCCGGAGCTACCAGAAGCCATCACTTGAACCCCCAGAAGAACATCAGAATGATCTTTTATATCATTCACTTTCTCAACCACTAGGAACTCTGTGGGATTGCTTCCTTTCGAGAACATCAGAACTGGATAGCCACATGCCTTCAATTCCTCATGTCAATGGAACATGGAACCCAGTAAATAAATCAGTAGTGGAATTATTTTGGAACATCCATGGAATTTTCACAGGAATATTCTTCTATTATATTAATTTAAAAAAAACTACATTTTCTACATAATAGAGATCCTTTATGTAATTTTTTTTTATTTATTAAGGGGTCCATCTGGAAGATGATTGCCCCACCTTTATGTAATTTCTAATGATTATTTATTAAAAATTCCTACTTTTAATAACATAATGCAATGTAAAGGACTTTTAATTTAGAAGATTACGTGGATTTTTAAATATTTAGGTTTGCTTATTTTTAGTAGTAGAAAATATATCTGATGTGGGGATGTTATAATATAATACAAGCGGTTTAAAATAAATGAACTAAAAAAAATCTAGTATAATATCGACCACTCAGAATATAATCCGACTATCTCGATTTTTTGCGAAATTCGTTTTTTTCGCTTTTCGGATACTCCATGAAACCCTCTACCTTCCCTGTGAATATTATACCTGAATATAAATTATTTCCAAATTTATAGCGCTTTTTCTAAAAAAGCAAAATCTCACTCATTTTTCAATTCAGTCAGGATAAGAGCCGCATAATTCGACCGTGTGACGTCATCATTTTGCATGTCAAAAGTATTCCGGCTGATTTCACGATAATAGATAAGCTATTATTTGGCTGCAAATATGTATAGTTTTCAATTTGGTAATATCTAGTTAATAACCAGTATTGTTAATAATAATTAATAACTCTTCTATAAAATTAAAAAAATGGATCAAAAACTAAAAATTGGACATTGAATACGAAATAGGCGTAAAGTGCTAGTATTTTTTATATGGAGTTTGACAGCTGTAATGGACATTTGAATGGCTTATATTTTATAAAGATCAAAGAAAATTTCACGATTTAATCCAGAATATTAATTTTGCGAATATTGCAATTATTTATGAAATATTACTGATATCTTGATAGTTTTTTGAGGTTCTCTAGTATTGCAAGTGTTGCAAAACCTGGATAAAAGCAATAAAATGCTAATTTATTATGCATCAAACTTCTCTTTGGCGCGAGAGCTCATAACCTATTAACTTTTAAGAGGTTTTGTTGCTTGATAATTGGTTAGAAATAATAATAAGAAATATGTGAAAAAGTGAAAATAATAAAAACTAAATAATATAAGACCTATAGGTGGTGTGGTTACCCGTCCTACTTCACTGAAACACTACCTCTTGTTTCGATAATTATATCTTTTTATTAATCAATTTTCACATGAAAGTTTTCTACATTTTCTTTCGGATATTTAGCCGTCATTCCACACTTCACTTCTTCTTCTTCTTCTTCTTCCCCTTCCAGTTCCCCATCCTAGACACACACCAACTGATCGACATTTTCCCATCACTACAGTTCCCACAGGGTAAATTCTGTAATTGCCGTGGAATTTTCACGCTTGCGTTTGATACCTGTCAATGCCAATCGACATATCACATTTGTTCGATTCGAAAATTGAATGAATTGATTTTTTCACACTTTAAAACCCAAATTGACATTTTACTTTAATTTTAAGTGATAACACTAATGTATAGAGAATTTAATGACCTTTCGTTTAGTAGAAAAAAATAGTTGATAACTTTTTTATTATGTTAAAAATTGAAAAAAAAACTAAAAAATTGGCGTAAAATGCTACCTTTTTATACGTAGTTGGCATCCGAAATGGACATTTGAATGGCTTATACTATATAACCTAAAAAATGTTAATATTTTTGAGTTTTGTCACGATTCGAAAAAATCGTAAAAAATACGTGAAAATAATAAAATAATTATTAAAAATTAAATAATATAAGACCAAGAATTTATGTAGAATGGTAATGTAAAAAAAAGGTGAAAATTCACTTTTCGCTTTGTTTTACTTTTTCTTTTCTTTTTAAACTATATATGAGAATTTTAAAATTTTACAGGATAATATATAGATATAAGTTCTAAGATTCTTTCCAAATTGTTAGGAAAAAGGAAATTAAATATGTAAACAAATGCAGTAGAGTCTCGCTATAAGCCATCGCTCTATAGTCCACAATTTATCGACCGTTGATTTCAAAACATTGATTTTAAGTTAGGTTATGTTTTTTAGTACGCGACAAGCATAATTACAGTAGAGTCTCTCAAATTTGAATCTCTCAAATTCGAACGCCGGTTGGATTTAAAATGTCAATTGTAGGGTTATGTTAAAAAATTCGTATTGTGGACGATTAAAAATCATTTCTCTGTGCTGTTTTCTGAATATTTATACACATTATGTGCGAATAAAATGAAAAGGAAGTATGTTACCAACTAACACTTGTGAGAAATTACGGGAATTTGATTCAAAGTGCTATTTAATCTCACATAAATTCAGTTAGTTTTAAAAATATCGTTCGAATTTGAGAGGTGAGAAATGTCAAAAATACCCCCCAATCGTTCCAATTTGAGAGACTCTACTGTATTTTAAATATTTTTGGCAAACTTTATTGAGTAGTTGTGATAATTGTGATCCACAATGAAGAAAGTAAGGACAAGTACCACAATCGCAAAGAAAGTGGAAGCCGTTGAGCAATTTAAATACTAAAAGTCGTTGATAATTTTAAAAAATTACATGGACTATAGTGCGACTCAAGTGTCAAATCTGAAACCAAATATGGACTATAGCGAGACTCTACTGTAGTATAAGGAAATTCAACAGAAGTTGCCTTTTTGCTACGAAAATCTGTAAAAATTCACTTTGGCATTTGTTGTCAATTTTCACAAAATTTATATAAAAATGATTAGAAAAATGGGAAAATATTTATTGAAAAAATAATTTATGAGTCCTTGAACTGCTGTGAAGTTTTACGAAACGAAAAATATTGAAAAATTGCTTTTTTATGGAGAATAACTGCTCTAGCATTTTATGCCAGTTTGGTGTTTTACGTGATTTTTTGGCTCGGGTTTTAAAGTGTTAAAATGTCTTGAAAAAATTACTTAGAACAATTAATATACATAGATAGTGATGCGTATGGGGAATGATATCGAAACAATTTTGACAAGTGATGCGTGACCATCCGGGTCGCTTGGCAGCGTGGGAAACTCGAGTTGTTCGGGTCTTATCCTGAGCTTTTGATATGACAGCTCAGGAAAAATATATGTTACAACTCGGAAAATATTGTAATAGTTATTAAAATACACATTATTTTGTGAAAATTTTTTGGAATTAAGATAACTTTTATCGAATCCTTTCGTTTGATGTGCAATATTAGGAAAGTGAAGTTAAATTAATTGATTTATTAGCAAATGCAAATCTCAGCTTTAAATCGCTCTCCTGTAAAGTTGGCCATTCACGAATTAGTCAGGTCTTATTCTGGGTGGTCGATATGTTAAGAGCAGTTTCCCAAAAATTAAATATAATTTATTTCAATTTTAATTTCGCATTAAAATTCAAATAAGAGACAGCCTTTGAAATTTATTGTCTTTTTTGATCAGTAAAAAGTTTCATTCAAGTTTTTAACGCTTGTGGAAAGGATTTTATCAATATCAGGAGGATTTTTTTATGAGATCTTAAGAGTATTTTCCAAAAATTACACTTTAAGACTCCCAAAAAATCTAGTTTTGAATCTAGTCCTTTACATTTCATTATGTTATTAAAAGTAGGAATTTTTAATAAATAATCATTAGAAATTACATAAAGTCGGGGCAATCATCTTCCAGATGGACCCCTTAATAAATAAAAAAAAAATTACATAAAGGATCTCTATTATGTAAAAAATGTAGTTTTTTTTAAATTAATATAATAGAAGAATATTCCTGTGAAAATTCCATGGATGTTCCAAAATAATTCCACTACTGATTTATTTACTGGGTTCCATGTTCCATTGACATGAGGAATTGAAGGCATGTGGCTATCCAGTTCTGATGTTCTCGAAAGGAAGCAATCCCACAGAGTTCCTAGTGGTTGAGAAAGTGAATGATATAAAAGATCATTCTGATGTTCTTCTGGGGGTTCAAGTGATGGCTTCTGGTAGCTCCGGACAGCTCTCGTTTGCATTGAGATCTCCTCGGTGGCTCTGGTTAGCTCTTGTTTTGATTGGTAACCAAGGCAGAGATTCCAAAGTGCCCGTAAATTTTCTCCTTTCCATCCATCTTGCAATCCATGGAGTACGAGGCCACTGTACTGTGGAACACCTCAAGAATACACAGATGGATTAACTTCCGGCAATTTCTGGAGGAAAATCACAGGAAATGTTCCTTCAAGGCTGGGTTGGATTCCACCAGGAACGACATCTCCAGAAAAACACTATTCCCTTGCATATTTAGAAGATTTTCTTCACAAATTCACTAAATACTATCCCAAGGAACTTCACCAAACGCTTTTCTCACTTTTTCCAGCAGAAAATAACAAATTTTCGTGAAAAACAATCTTGAATCGTGATGGTTTCCTTCAAGAATTCTGTCAAGAATGACTTTGATGAATTTTATTCCAATGTGTAGCCGATAATTTCTTTCAAAAATTCTTGATGGAAATTTCCTTCAATTGGATATGATTTTTGAAGAAATTTGTCTACACATTAGACAAATTTTCTTCAAGAATCCATCTTTTTGTCAAAAATTCTCACCAATGTGTAGGCAATTTTCTTGAAGAACACTTCTTGAAGCTCATTTTTGATAGAAATTTCTTATAATGTGTAGACACCTTAAACTAGAAGAGATAGACCCCCCAAAGTTGGCATCAAAAAAAAATTTTTTTAGGCATATTTTGTATGCAAATCTTTAAAGGCGAATATCTCCTAAACTAGAAGAGATAGACCCCCCAAAGTTGGCATCAAAAAAAATTTTTTTTAGGCATATTTTGTATGCAAATCTTTAAAGGCGAATATCTCCTAAACTAGAAGAGATAGACCCCCCAAAGTTGGCATCAAAAAAAAATTTTTTTTAGGCATATTTTGTGTGCAAATCTTTAAAGGCGAATATCTCCTAAACTAGAAGAGATAGACCCCCCAAAGTTGGCATCAAAAAAAAATTTTTTTAGGCATATTTTGTATGCAAATCTTTAAACGCGAATATCTCCTAAACTAGAAGAGATAGACCCCCCAAAGTTGGCATAAAAAAGAATTTTTTTAGGCATATTTTGTATGCAAATCTTTAAACGGGAATATCTCCTAAACTAGAAGAGATAGACCCCCCAAAGTTGGCATCAAAAAAAAAATTTTTTAGGCATATTTTGTATGCAAATCTTTAAAGGCGAATATCTCCTAAACTAGAAGAGATAGACCCCCCAAAGTTGGCATCAAAAAAAATTTTTTTTAGGCATATTTTGTATGCAAATCTTTAAAGGCGAATATCTCCTAAACTAGAAGAGATAGACCCCCCAAAGTTGGCATCAAAAAAAAATTTTTTAGGCATATTTTGTATGCAAATCTTTAAAGGCGAATATCTCCTAAACTAGAAGAGATAGACCCCCCAAAGTTGGCATCAAAAAAAAATTTTTTAGGCATATTTTGTATGCAAATCTTTAAAGGCGAATATCTCCTAAACTAGAAGAGATAGACCCCCCAAAGTTGGCATAAAAAAAAAATTTTTTTAGGCATATTTTGTATGCAAATCTTTAAAGGCGAATATCTCCTAAACTAGAAGAGATAGACCCCCCAAAGTTGGCATCAAAAAAAATTTTTTTAGGCATATTTTGTATGCAAATCTTTAAAGGCGAATATCTCCTAAACTAGAAGAGATAGACCCCCCAAAGTTGGCATCAAAAAAAATTTTTTTTTAGGCATATTTTGTATGCAAATCTTTAAAGGCGAATATCTCCTAAACTAGAAGAGATAGACCCCCCAAAGTTGGCATCAAAAAAAAATTTTTTTTAGGCATATTTTGTATGCAAATCTTTAAAGGCGAATATCTCCTAAACTAGAAGAGATAGACCCCCCAAAGTTGGCATCAAAAAAAAATTTTTTTTAGGCATATTTTGTATGCAAATCTTTAAAGGCGAATATCTCCTAAACTAGAAGAGATAGACCCCCCAAAGTTGGCATCAAAAAAAAATTTTTTAGGCATATTTTGTATGCAAATCTTTAAAGGCGAATATCTCCTAAACTAGAAGAGATAGACCCCCCAAAGTTGGCATCAAAAAAAAATTTTTTTAGGCATATTTTGTATGCAAATCTTTAAAGGCGAATATCTCCTAAACTAGAAGAGATAGACCCCCCAAAGTTGGCATCAAAAAAAAATTTTTTTTAGGCATATTTTGTATGCAAATCTTTAAAGGCGAATATCTCCTAAACTAGAAGAGATAGACCCCCCAAAGTTGGCATCAAAAAAAATTTTTTTTTAGGCATATTTTGTATGCAAATCTTTAAAGGCGAATATCTCCTAAACTAGAAGAGATAGACCCCCCAAAGTTGGCATCAAAAAAAAATTTTTTTTAGGCATATTTTGTATGCAAATCTTTAAAGGCGAATATCTCCTAAACTAGAAGAGATAGACCCCCCAAAGTTGGCATCAAAAAAAAATTTTTTAGGCATATTTTGTATGCAAATCTTTAAAGGCGAATATCTCCTAAACTAGAAGAGATAGACCCCCCAAAGTTGGCATAAAAAAAAAATTTTTTTAGGCATATTTTGTATGCAAATCTTTAAAGGCGAATATCTCCTAAACTAGAAGAGATAGACCCCCCAAAGTTGGCATCAAAAAAAATTTTTTTAGGCATATTTTGTATGCAAATCTTTAAAGGCGAATATCTCCTAAACTAGAAGAGATAGACCCCCCAAAGTTGGCATCAAAAAAAATTTTTTTTTAGGCATATTTTGTATGCAAATCTTTAAAGGCGAATATCTCCTAAACTAGAAGAGATAGACCCCCCAAAGTTGGCATCAAAAAAAAATTTTTTTTAGGCATATTTTGTATGCAAATCTTTAAACGCGAATATCTCCTAAACTAGAAGAGATAGACCCCCCAAAGTTGGCATCAAAAAAAAATTTTTTTTAGGCATATTTTGTATGCAAATCTTTAAAGGCGAATATCTCCTAAACTAGAAGAGATAGACCCCCCAAAGTTGGCATCAAAAAAAAATTTTTTTTAGGCATATTTTGTATGCAAATCTTTAAAGGCGAATATCTCCTAAACTAGAAGAGATAGACCCCCCAAAGTTGGCATCAAAAAAAAATTTTTTTAGGCATATTTTGTATGCAAATCTTTAAAGGCGAATATCTCCTAAACTAGAAGAGATAGACCCCCCAAAGTTGGCATCAAAAAAAAATTTTTTTAGGCATATTTTGTATGCAAATCTTTAAAGGCGAATATCTCCTAAACTAGAAGAGATAGACCCCCCAAAGTTCGCATCAAAAAAAAATTTTTTTTAGGCATATTTTGTATGCAAATCTTTAAACGCGAATATCTCCTAAACTAGAAGAGATAGACCCCCCAAAGTTGGCATCAAAAAAAATTTTTTTTTAGGCATATTTTGTATGCAAATCTTTAAAGGCGAATATCTCCTAAACTAGAAGAGATAGACCCCCCAAAGTTGGCATCAAAAAAAAAGTTTTTTTTTAGGCATATTTTGTATGCAAATCTTTAAAGGCGAATATCTCCTAAACTAGAAGAGATAGACCCCCCAAAGTTGGCATCAAAAAAAAATTTTTTTTAGGCATATTTTGTATGCAAATCTTTAAAGGCGAATATCTCCTAAACTAGAAGAGATAGACCCCCCAAAGTTGGCATCAAAAAAAAATTTTTTTTAGGCATATTTTGTATGCAAATCTTTAAAGGCGAATATCTCCTAAACTAGAAGAGATAGACCCCCCCCAAAAAAAAAATTTTTTTTAGGCATATTTTGTATGCAAATCTTTAAAGGCGAATATCTCCTAAACTAGAAGAGATAAAAATTTTTTAGGCATATTTTGTATGCAAATCTTTAAAGGCGAATATCTCCTAAACTAGAAGAGATAGACCCCCCAAAGTTGGCATCAAAAAAAAATTTTTTTAGGCATATTTTGTATGCAAATCTTTAAAGGCGAATATCTCCTAAACTAGAAGAGATAGACCCCCCAAAGTTGGCATCAAAAAAAAATTTTTTTAGGCATATTTTGTATGCAAATCTTTAAAGGCGAATATCTCCTAAACTAGAAGAGATAGACCCCCCAAAGTTCGCATCAAAAAAAAATTTTTTTTAGGCATATTTTGTATGCAAATCTTTAAACGCGAATATCTCCTAAACTAGAAGAGATAGACCCCCCCAAGTTGGCATCAAAAAAAATTTTTTTAGGCATATTTTGTATGCAAATCTTTAAAGGCGAATATCTCCTAAACTAGAAGAGATAGACCCCCCAAAGTTCGCATCAAAAAAAAATTTTTTTTAGGCATATTTTGTATGCAAATCTTTAAAGGCGAATATCTCCTAAACTAGAAGAGATAGACCCCCCAAAGTTCGCATCAAAAAAAAATTTTTTTTAGGCATATTTTGTATGCAAATCTTTAAACGCGAATATCTCCTAAACTAGAAGAGATAGACCCCCCAAAGTTGGCATAAAAAAGAATTTTTTTAGGCATATTTTGTATGCAAATCTTTAAACGCGAATATCTCCTAAACTAGAAGAGATAGACCCCCCAAAGTTGGCATCAAAAAAAAATTTTTTTAGGCATATTTTGTATGCAAATCTTTAAAGGCGAATATCTCCTAAACTAGAAGAGATAGACCCCCCAAAGTTGGCATCAAAAAAAAATTTTTTTAGGCATATTTTGTATGCAAATCTTTAAAGGCGAATATCTCCTAAACTAGAAGAGATAGACCCCCCAAAGTTGGCATCAAAAAAAATTTTTTTAGGCATATTTTGTATGCAAATCTTTAAAGGCGAATATCTCCTAAACTAGAAGAGATAGACCCCCCCCCAAAGTTGGCATCTAGAAGAAAAAAAATTTTTTTAGGCATATTTTGTATGCAAATCTTTAAAGGCGAATATCTCCTAAACTAGAAGAGATAGACCCCCCAAAGTTGGCATCAAAAAAAAATTTTTTTAGGCATATTTTGTATGCAAATCTTTAAAGGCGAATATCTCCTAAACTAGAAGAGATAGACCCCCCCCCCAAAGTTGGCATCAAAGTTGGCAAAAAAAATTTTTTTAGGCATATTTTGTATGCAAATCTTTAAAGGCGAATATCTCCTAAACTAGAAGAGATAGACCCCCCAAAGTTCGCATCAAAAAAAAATTTTTTTTAGGCATATTTTGTATGCAAATCTTTAAAGGCGAATATCTCCTAAACTAGAAGAGATCAAAAAAAATTTTTTTTAAAGTTGGCAAAAAAAAATTTTTTTTAGGCATATTTTGTATGCAAATCTTTAAACGCGAATATCTCCTAAACTAGAAGAGATAGACCCCCCAAAGTTGGCATCAAAAAAAATTTTTTTAGGCATATTTTGTATGCAAATCTTTAAAGGCGAATATCTCCTAAACTAGAAGAGATAGACCCCCCAAAGTTGGCATCAAAAAAAAATTTTTTTTAGGCATATTTTGTATGCAAATCTTTAAAGGCGAATATCTCCTAAACTAGAAGAGATAGACCCCCCAAAGTTGGCATCAAAAAAAAATTTTTTTTAGGCATATTTTGTATGCAAATCTTTAAAGGCGAATATCTCCTAAACTAGAAGAGATAGACCCCCCAAAGTTGGCATCAAAAAAAAAAGGCAATTTTTTTTTTAGGCATATTTTGTATGCAAATCTTTAAATCTTTAAAGGCGAATATCTCCTAAACTAGAAGAGATAGACCCCCCAAAGTTGGCATCAAAAAAAATTTTTTTTAGGCATATTTTGTATGCAAATCTTTAAAGGCGAATATCTCCTAAACTAGAAGAGATAGACCCCCCAAAGTTGGCATCAAAAAAAATTTTTTTTAGGCATATTTTGTATGCAAATCTTTAAAGGCGAATATCTCCTAAACTAGAAGAGATAGACCCCCCAAAGTTGGCATCAAAAAAAATTTTTTTAGGCATATTTTGTATGCAAATCTTTAAAGGCGAATATCTCCTAAACTAGAAGAGATAGACCCCCCAAAGTTGGCATCAAAAAAAATTTTTTTTAGGCATATTTTGTATGCAAATCTTTAAAGGCGAATATCTCCTAAACTAGAAGAGATAGACCCCCCAAAGTTGGCATCAAAAAAAATTTTTTTTAGGCATATTTTGTATGCAAATCTTTAAAGGCGAATATCTCCTAAACTAGAAGAGATAGACCCCCCAAAGTTGGCATCAAAAAAAATTTTTTTTAGGCATATTTTGTATGCAAATCTTTAAAGGCGAATATCTCCTAAACTAGAAGAGATAGACCCCCCAAAATCAAAAAAAATTTTTTTTAGGCATATTTTGTATGCAAATCTTTAAAGGCGAATATCTCCTAAACTAGAAGAGATAGACCCCCCAAAGTTGGCATCAAAAAAAATTTTTTTAGGCATATTTTGTATGCAAATCTTTAAAGGCGAATATCTCCTAAACTAGAAGAGATAGACCCCCCAAAGTTGGCATCAAAAAAAATTTTTTTTAGGCATATTTTGTATGCAAATCTTTAAAGGCGAATATCTCCTAAACTAGAAGAGATAGACCCCCCAAAGTTGGCATCAAAAAAAATTTTTTTTAGGCATATTTTGTATGCAAATCTTTAAAGGCGAATATCTCCTAAACTAGAAGAGATAGACCCCCCAAAGTTGGCATCAAAAAAAAATTTTTTTAGGCATATTTTGTATGCAAATCTTTAAAGGCGAATATCTCCTAAACTAGAAGAGATAGACCCCCCAAAGTTGGCATCAAAAAAAAATTTTTTTAGGCATATTTTGTATGCAAATCTTTAAAGGCGAATATCTCCTAAACTAGAAGAGATAGACCCCCCAAAGTTGGCATCAAAAAAAAATTTTTTTTAGGCATATTTTGTATGCAAATCTTTAAAGGCGAATATCTCCTAAACTAGAAGAGATAGACCCCCCAAAGTTGGCATCAAAAAAAATTTTTTTTAGGCATATTTTGTATGCAAATCTTTAAAGGCGAATATCTCCTAAACTAGAAGAGATAGACCCCCCAAAGTTGGCCCCAAATCAAAGTTAGACCCCCCAAAGTTGGCATCAAAAAAAATTTTTTTTAGGCATATTTTGTATGCAAATCTTTAAAGGCGAATATCTCCTAAACTAGAAGAGATAGACCCCCCAAAGTTGGCATCAAAAAAAAATTTTTTTTAGGCATATTTTGTATGCAAATCTTTAAAGGCGAATATCTCCTAAACTAGAAGAGATAGACCCCCCAAAGTTGGCATCAAAAAAAAATTTTTTTTTAGGCATATTTTGTATGCAAATCTTTAAAGGCGAATATCTCCTAAACTAGAAGAGATAGACCCCCCAAAGTTGGCATCAAAAAAAATTTTTTTTAGGCATA
>NW_026604523.1:0-213918 GCF_024763615.1 Phlebotomus papatasi
TGCAGTTCCTATGGTACTCTAAAGGAAAATTCCTTAGGTAATTCCTTAATGATTTCCCATGTTCTTCCTAAGGGAATTTCTATAATGACTTCTGGAAATTTCCCCAAATGTTCACCCAGGTTTCCCAAAGGAAAATACATATGGAATATTTAGGGAAATTACCCAAGTGGCCTGGAAAATTTCCTTGGGAGTACCCACCGTATTCCCGAGGTAATTTGTTAGTGAAAATCCCCCATGCAGTTCCTACGGTATTCTAAAGGAAAATTCCCTAGGTAATTCCTCAATGATTTTCCATGTTCTTCCTAAGGGAATTTCTATAATGACTTCTGGAAATTTCCCCAAATGTTCACCCAGGTTTCCCAAAGGAAAATACATATGGAATATTTAGGGAAATTACCCAAGTGAGTTCGGAAAATTACCTTGGGAGTACCAACCGTACTCCCAAGGTGATTTGTTAGTGAAAATCCCCCATGCAGTTCCTACGGTATTCTAAAGGAAAATTCCCTAGGTAATTCCTTAATGATTTCCCATGTTCTTCCTAAGGGAATTTCTATAATGACTTCTGGAAATTTCCCCAAATGTTCACCCGGGTTTCCCAAAGGAAAATACATATGGAATATTTAGGGAAATTACCCGAGTGTCCTGGAAAATTACCTTGGGAGTACCAGCCGTACTCCCAAGGTAATTTTCTAGTTAAAATTTCCCATGCAGTTCCTATGGTACTCTAAAGGAAAATTCCTTAGGTAATTCCTCAATGATTTTCCATGTTCTTCCTAAGGGAATTTCTATAATGACTTCTGGAAATTTCCCCAAATGTTCACCCAGGTTTCCCAAAGGAAAATACATATGGAATATTTAGGGAAATTACCCAAGTGAGTTCGGAAAATTACCTTGGGAGTACCAACCGTACTCCCAAGGTGATTTGTTAGTGAAAATCCCCCATGCAGTTCCTACGGTATTCTAAAGGAAAATTCCCTAGGTAATTCCTTAATGATTTCCCATGTTCTTCCTAAGGGAATTTCTATAATGACTTATGGAAATTTCCCCAAATGTTCACCCAGGTTTCCCAAAGGAAAATACATATGGAATATTTAGGGAAATTACCCAAGTGGCCTGGAAAATTTCCTTGGGAGTACCCACCGTATTCCCGAGGTAATTTGTTAGTGAAAATCCCCCATGCAGTTCCTACGGTATTCTAAAGGAAAATTCCCTAGGTAATTCCTCAATGATTTTCCATGTTCTTCCTAAGGGAATTTCTATAATGACTTCTGGAAATTTCCCCAAATGTTCACCCAGGTTTCCCAAAGGAAAATACATATGGAATATTTAGGGAAATTACCCAAGTGGCCTGGAAAATTTCCTTGGGAGTACCCACCGTATTCCCGAGGTAATTTGTTAGTGAAAATCCCCCATGCAGTTCCTACGGTATTCTAAAGGAAAATTCCCTAGGTAATTCCTTAATGATTTCCCATGTTCTTCCTAAGGGAATTTCTATAATGACTTCTGGAAATTTCCCCAAATGTTCACCCAGGTTTCCCAAAGGAAAATACCTATGGAATATTTAGGGAAATTACCCGAGTGTCCTGGAAAATTACCTTGGGAGTACCCACCGTACTCCCAAGGTAATTTTCTAGTTAAAATTTCCCATGCAGTTCCTATGGTACTCTAAAGGAAAATTCCTTAGGTAATTCCTCAATGATTTTCCATGTTCTTCCTAAGGGAATTTCTATAATGACTTCTGGAAATTTCCCCAAATGTTCACCCAGGTTTCCCAAAGGAAAATACATATGGAATATTTAGGGAAATTACCCAAGTGGCCTGGAAAATTTCCTTGGGAGTACCCACCGTATTCCCGAGGTAATTTGTTAGTGAAAATCCCCCATGCAGTTCCTACGGTATTCTAAAGGAAAATTCCCTAGGTAATTCCTCAATGATTTTCCATGTTCTTCCTAAGGGAATTTCTATAATGACTTCTGGAAATTTCCCCAAATGTTCACCCAGGTTTCCCAAAGGAAAATACATATGGAATATTTAGGGAAATTACCCAAGTGGCCTGGAAAATTTCCTTGGGAGTACCCACCGTATTCCCGAGGTAATTTGTTAGTGAAAATCCCCCATGCAGTTCCTACGGTATTCTAAAGGAAAATTCCCTAGGTAATTCCTTAATTATTTCCCATGTTCTTCCTAAGGGAATTTCTATAATGACTTCTGGAAATTTCCCCAAATGTTCACCCAGGTTTCCCAAAGGAAAATACCTATGGAATATTTAGGGAAATTACCCGAGTGGCCTGGAAAATTTCCTTGGGAGTACCCACCGTATTCCCGAGGTAATTTGTTAGTGAAAATCCCCCATGCAGTTCCTACGGTATTCTAAAGGAAAATTCCCTAGGTAATTCCTCAATGATTTTCCATGTTCTTCCTAAGGGAATTTCTATAATGACTTCTGGAAATTTCCCCAAATGTTCACCCAGGTTTCCCAAAGGAAAATACATATGGAATATTTAGGGAAATTACCCAAGTGGCCTGGAAAATTTCCTTGGGAGTACCCACCGTATTCCCGAGGTAATTTTCTAGTTAAAATTTCCCATGCAGTTCCTATGGTACTCTAAAGGAAAATTCCTTAGGTAATTCCTCAATGATTTTCCATGTTCTTCCTAAGGGAATTTCTATAATGACTTCTGGAAATTTCCCCAAATGTTCACCCAGGTTTCCCAAAGGAAAATACATATGGAATATTTAGGGAAATTACCCAAGTGGCCTGGAAAATTTCCTTGGGAGTACCCACCGTATTCCCGAGGTAATTTTCTAGTTAAAATTTCCCATGCAGTTCCTATGGTACTCTAAAGGAAAATTCCTTAGGTAATTCCTCAATGATTTTCCATGTTCTTCCTAAGGGAATTTCTATAATGACTTCTGGAAATTTCCCCAAATGTTCACCCAGGTTTCCCAAAGGAAAATACATATGGAATATTTAGGGAAATTACCCAAGTGGCCTGGAAAATTTCCTTGGGAGTACCCACCGTATTCCCGAGGTAATTTTCTAGTTAAAATTTCCCATGCAGTTCCTATGGTACTCTAAAGGAAAATTCCTTAGGTAATTCCTCAATGATTTTCCATGGTCTTCCTAAGGGAATTTCTATAATGACTTATGGAAATTTCCCCAAATGTTCACCCAGGTTTCCCAAAGGAAAATACATATGGAATATTTAGGGAAATTACCCAAGTGGCCTGGAAAATTTCCTTGGGAGTACCCACCGTATTCCCGAGGTAATTTGTTAGTGAAAATCCCCCATGCAGTTCCTACGGTATTCTAAAGGAAAATTCCCTAGGTAATTCCTCAATGATTTTCCATGTTCTTCCTAAGGGAATTTCTATAATGACTTCTGGAAATTTCCCCAAATGTTCACCCAGGTTTCCCAAAGGAAAATACATATGGAATATTTAGGGAAATTACCCAAGTGAGTTCGGAAAATTACCTTGGGAGTACCAACCGTACTCCCAAGGTGATTTGTTAGTGAAAATCCCCCATGCAGTTCCTACGGTATTCTAAAGGAAAATTCCCTAGGTAATTCCTTAATGATTTCCCATGTTCTTCCTAAGGGAATTTCTATAATGACTTCTGGAAATTTCCCCAAATGTTCACCCAGGTTTCCCAAAGGAAAATACCTATGGAATATTTAGGGAAATTACCCGAGTGTCCTGGAAAATTACCTTGGGAGTACCAGCCGTACTCCCAAGGTAATTTTCTAGTTAAAATTTCCCATGCAGTTCCTATGGTACTCTAAAGGAAAATTCCTTAGGTAATTCCTCAATGATTTTCCATGTTCTTCCTAAGGGAATTTCTATAATGACTTCTGGAAATTTCCCCAAATGTTCACCCAGGTTTCCCAAAGGAAAATACATATGGAATATTTAGGGAAATTACCCAAGTGGCCTGGAAAATTTCCTTGGGAGTACCCACCGTATTCCCGAGGTAATTTTCTAGTTAAAATTTCCCATGCAGTTCCTATGGTACTCTAAAGGAAAATTCCTTAGGTAATTCCTCAATGATTTTCCATGTTCTTCCTATGGGAATTTCTATAATGACTTCTGGAAATTTCCCCAAATGTTCACCCAGGTTTCCCAAAGGAAAATACATATGGAATATTTAGGGAAATTACCCAAGTGGCCTGGAAAATTTCCTTGGGAGTACCCACCGTATTCCCGAGGTAATTTGTTAGTGAAAATCCCCCATGCAGTTCCTACGGTATTCTAAAGGAAAATTCCCTAGGTAATTCCTTAATGATTTCCCATGTTCTTCCTAAGGGAATTTCTATAATGACTTCTGGAAATTTCCCCAAATGTTCACCCAGGTTTCCCAAAGGAAAATACCTATGGAATATTTAGGGAAATTACCCGAGTGGCCTGGAAAATTTCCTTGGGAGTACCCACCGTATTCCCGAGGTAATTTGTTAGTGAAAATCCCCCATGCAGTTCCTACGGTATTCTAAAGGAAAATTCCCTAGGTAATTCCTCAATGATTTTCCATGTTCTTCCTAAGGGAATTTCTATAATGACTTCTGGAAATTTCCCCAAATGTTCACCCAGGTTTCCCAAAGGAAAATACATATGGAATATTTAGGGAAATTACCCAAGTGAGTTCGGAAAATTACCTTGGGAGTACCAACCGTACTCCCAAGGTGATTTGTTAGTGAAAATCCCCCATGCAGTTCCTACGGTATTCTAAAGGAAAATTCCCTAGGTAATTCCTTAATGATTTCCCATGTTCTTCCTAAGGGAATTTCTATAATGACTTCTGGAAATTTCCCCAAATGTTCACCCAGGTTTCCCAAAGGAAAATACATATGGAATATTTAGGGAAATTACCCGAGTGTCCTGGAAAATTACCTTGGGAGTACCAGCCGTTCTCCCAAGGTAATTTTCTAGTTAAAATTTCCCATGCAGTTCCTATGGTACTCTAAAGGAAAATTCCTTAGGTAATTCCTCAATGATTTTCCATGTTCTTCCTAAGGGAATTTCTATAATGACTTCTGGAAATTTCCCCAAATGTTCACCCAGGTTTCCCAAAGGAAAATACATATGGAATATTTAGGGAAATTACCCAAGTGAGTTCGGAAAATTACCTTGGGAGTACCAACCGTACTCCCAAGGTGATTTGTTAGTGAAAATCCCCCATGCAGTTCCTACGGTATTCTAAAGGAAAATTCCCTAGGTAATTCCTTAATGATTTCCCATGTTCTTCCTAAGGGAATTTCTATAATGACTTATGGAAATTTCCCCAAATGTTCACCCAGGTTTCCCAAAGGAAAATACATATGGAATATTTAGGGAAATTACCCAAGTGGCCTGGAAAATTTCCTTGGGAGTACCCACCGTATTCCCGAGGTAATTTGTTAGTGAAAATCCCCCATGCAGTTCCTACGGTATTCTAAAGGAAAATTCCCTAGGTAATTCCTCAATGATTTTCCATGTTCTTCCTAAGGGAATTTCTATAATGACTTCTGGAAATTTCCCCAAATGTTCACCCAGGTTTCCCAAAGGAAAATACATATGGAATATTTAGGGAAATTACCCAAGTGGCCTGGAAAATTTCCTTGGGAGTACCCACCGTATTCCCGAGGTAATTTGTTAGTGAAAATCCCCCATGCAGTTCCTACGGTATTCTAAAGGAAAATTCCCTAGGTAATTCCTTAATGATTTCCCATGTTCTTCCTAAGGGAATTTCTATAATGACTTCTGGAAATTTCCCCAAATGTTCACCCAGGTTTCCCAAAGGAAAATACCTATGGAATATTTAGGGAAATTACCCAAGTGGCCTGGAAAATTTCCTTGGGAGTACCCACCGTATTCCCGAGGTAATTTGTTAGTGAAAATCCCCCATGCAGTTCCTACGGTATTCTAAAGGAAAATTCCCTAGGTAATTCCTCAATGATTTTCCATGTTCTTCCTAAGGGAATTTCTATAATGACTTCTGGAAATTTCCCCAAATGTTCACCCAGGTTTCCCAAAGGAAAATACATATGGAATATTTAGGGAAATTACCCAAGTGGCCTGGAAAATTTCCTTGGGAGTACCCACCGTATTCCCGAGGTAATTTGTTAGTGAAAATCCCCCATGCAGTTCCTACGGTATTCTAAAGGAAAATTCCCTAGGTAATTCCTCAATGATTTTCCATGTTCTTCCTAAGGGAATTTCTATAATGACTTCTGGAAATTTCCCCAAATGTTCACCCAGGTTTCCCAAAGGAAAATACATATGGAATATTTAGGGAAATTACCCAAGTGGCCTGGAAAATTTCCTTGGGAGTACCCACCGTATTCCCGAGGTAATTTGTTAGTGAAAATCCCCCATGCAGTTCCTACGGTATTCTAAAGGAAAATTCCCTAGGTAATTCCTTAATGATTTCCCATGTTCTTCCTAAGGGAATTTCTATAATGACTTCTGGAAATTTCCCCAAATGTTCACCCAGGTTTCCCAAAGGAAAATACCTATGGAATATTTAGGGAAATTACCCGAGTGGCCTGGAAAATTTCCTTGGGAGTACCCACCGTATTCCCGAGGTAATTTGTTAGTGAAAATCCCCCATGCAGTTCCTACGGTATTCTAAAGGAAAATTCCCTAGGTAATTCCTCAATGATTTTCCATGTTCTTCCTAAGGGAATTTCTATAATGACTTCTGGAAATTTCCCCAAATGTTCACCCAGGTTTCCCAAAGGAAAATACATATGGAATATTTAGGGAAATTACCCAAGTGAGTTCGGAAAATTACCTTGGGAGTACCAACCGTACTCCCAAGGTGATTTGTTAGTGAAAATCCCCCATGCAGTTCCTACGGTATTCTAAAGGAAAATTCCCTAGGTAATTCCTTAATGATTTCCCATGTTCTTCCTAAGGGAATTTCTATAATGACTTCTGGAAATTTCCCCAAATGTTCACCCAGGTTTCCCAAAGGAAAATACATATGGAATATTTAGGGAAATTACCCGAGTGTCCTGGAAAATTACCTTGGGAGTACCAGCCGTTCTCCCAAGGTAATTTTCTAGTTAAAATTTCCCATGCAGTTCCTATGGTACTCTAAAGGAAAATTCCTTAGGTAATTCCTCAATGATTTTCCATGTTCTTCCTAAGGGAATTTCTATAATGACTTCTGGAAATTTCCCCAAATGTTCACCCAGGTTTCCCAAAGGAAAATACATATGGAATATTTAGGGAAATTACCCAAGTGAGTTCGGAAAATTACCTTGGGAGTACCAACCGTACTCCCAAGGTGATTTGTTAGTGAAAATCCCCCATGCAGTTCCTACGGTATTCTAAAGGAAAATTCCCTAGGTAATTCCTTAATGATTTCCCATGTTCTTCCTAAGGGAATTTCTATAATGACTTATGGAAATTTCCCCAAATGTTCACCCAGGTTTCCCAAAGGAAAATACATATGGAATATTTAGGGAAATTACCCAAGTGGCCTGGAAAATTTCCTTGGGAGTACCCACCGTATTCCCGAGGTAATTTGTTAGTGAAAATCCCCCATGCAGTTCCTACGGTATTCTAAAGGAAAATTCCCTAGGTAATTCCTCAATGATTTTCCATGTTCTTCCTAAGGGAATTTCTATAATGACTTCTGGAAATTTCCCCAAATGTTCACCCAGGTTTCCCAAAGGAAAATACATATGGAATATTTAGGGAAATTACCCAAGTGGCCTGGAAAATTTCCTTGGGAGTACCCACCGTATTCCCGAGGTAATTTGTTAGTGAAAATCCCCCATGCAGTTCCTACGGTATTCTAAAGGAAAATTCCCTAGGTAATTCCTTAATGATTTCCCATGTTCTTCCTAAGGGAATTTCTATAATGACTTCTGGAAATTTCCCCAAATGTTCACCCAGGTTTCCCAAAGGAAAATACCTATGGAATATTTAGGGAAATTACCCAAGTGGCCTGGAAAATTTCCTTGGGAGTACCCACCGTATTCCCGAGGTAATTTGTTAGTGAAAATCCCCCATGCAGTTCCTACGGTATTCTAAAGGAAAATTCCCTAGGTAATTCCTCAATGATTTTCCATGTTCTTCCTAAGGGAATTTCTATAATGACTTCTGGAAATTTCCCCAAATGTTCACCCAGGTTTCCCAAAGGAAAATACATATGGAATATTTAGGGAAATTACCCAAGTGGCCTGGAAAATTTCCTTGGGAGTACCCACCGTATTCCCGAGGTAATTTGTTAGTGAAAATCCCCCATGCAGTTCCTACGGTATTCTAAAGGAAAATTCCCTAGGTAATTCCTCAATGATTTTCCATGTTCTTCCTAAGGGAATTTCTATAATGACTTCTGGAAATTTCCCCAAATGTTCACCCAGGTTTCCCAAAGGAAAATACATATGGAATATTTAGGGAAATTACCCAAGTGGCCTGGAAAATTTCCTTGGGAGTACCCACCGTATTCCCGAGGTAATTTGTTAGTGAAAATCCCCCATGCAGTTCCTACGGTATTCTAAAGGAAAATTCCCTAGGTAATTCCTTAATGATTTCCCATGTTCTTCCTAAGGGAATTTCTATAATGACTTCTGGAAATTTCCCCAAATGTTCACCCAGGTTTCCCAAAGGAAAATACCTATGGAATATTTAGGGAAATTACCCGAGTGGCCTGGAAAATTTCCTTGGGAGTGCCCACCGTATTCCCGAGGTAATTTGTTAGTGAAAATCCCCCATGCAGTTCCTACGGTATTCTAAAGGAAAATTCCCTAGGTAATTCCTCAATGATTTTCCATGTTCTTCCTAAGGGAATTTCTATAATGACTTCTGAAAATTTCCCCAAATGTTCACCCAGGTTTCCCAAAGGAAAATACATATGGAATATTTAGGGAAATTACCCAAGTGGCCTGGAAAATTTCCTTGGGAGTACCCACCGTATTCCCGAGGTAATTTTCTAGTTAAAATTTCCCATGCAGTTCCTATGGTACTCTAAAGGAAAATTCCTTAGGTAATTCCTCAATGATTTTCCATGTTCTTCCTAAGGGAATTTCTATAATGACTTCTGGAAATTTCCCCAAATGTTCACCCAGGTTTCCCAAAGGAAAATACATATGGAATATTTAGGGAAATTACCCAAGTGGCCTGGAAAATTTCCTTGGGAGTACCCACCGTATTCCCGAGGTAATTTTCTAGTTAAAATTTCCCATGCAGTTCCTATGGTACTCTAAAGGAAAATTCCTTAGGTAATTCCTCAATGATTTTCCATGTTCTTCCTAAGGGAATTTCTATAATGACTTCTGGAAATTTCCCCAAATGTTCACCCAGGTTTCCCAAAGGAAAATACATATGGAATATTTAGGGAAATTACCCAAGTGGCCTGGAAAATTTCCTTGGGAGTACCCACCGTATTCCCGAGGTAATTTTCTAGTTAAAATTTCCCATGCAGTTCCTATGGTACTCTAAAGGAAAATTCCTTAGGTAATTCCTCAATGATTTTCCATGTTCTTCCTAAGGGAATTTCTATAATGACTTCTGGAAATTTCCCCAAATGTTCACCCAGGTTTCCCAAAGGAAAATACATATGGAATATTTAGGGAAATTACCCAAGTGGCCTGGAAAATTTCCTTGGGAGTACCCACCGTATTCCCGAGGTAATTTGTTAGTGAAAATCCCCCATGCAGTTCCTACGGTATTCTAAAGGAAAATTCCCTAGGTAATTCCTCAATGATTTTCCATGTTCTTCCTAAGGGAATTTCTATAATGACTTCTGGAAATTTCCCCAAATGTTCACCCAGGTTTCCCAAAGGAAAATACATATGGAATATTTAGGGAAATTACCCAAGTGAGTTCGGAAAATTACCTTGGGAGTACCAACCGTACTCCCAAGGTGATTTGTTAGTGAAAATCCCCCATGCAGTTCCTACGGTATTCTAAAGGAAAATTCCCTAGGTAATTCCTTAATGATTTCCCATGTTCTTCCTAAGGGAATTTCTATAATGACTTCTGGAAATTTCCCCAAATGTTCACCCAGGTTTCCCAAAGGAAAATACCTATGGAATATTTAGGGAAATTACCCGAGTGTCCTGGAAAATTACCTTGGGAGTACCAGCCGTACTCCCAAGGTAATTTTCTAGTTAAAATTTCCCATGCAGTTCCTATGGTACTCTAAAGGAAAATTCCTTAGGTAATTCCTCAATGATTTTCCATGTTCTTCCTAAGGGAATTTCTATAATGACTTCTGGAAATTTCCCCAAATGTTCACCCAGGTTTCCCAAAGGAAAATACATATGGAATATTTAGGGAAATTACCCAAGTGGCCTGGAAAATTTCCTTGGGAGTACCCACCGTATTCCCGAGGTAATTTTCTAGTTAAAATTTCCCATGCAGTTCCTATGGTACTCTAAAGGAAAATTCCTTAGGTAATTCCTCAATGATTTTCCATGTTCTTCCTAAGGGAATTTCTATAATGACTTCTGGAAATTTCCCCAAATGTTCACCCAGGTTTCCCAAAGGAAAATACATATGGAATATTTAGGGAAATTACCCAAGTGGCCTGGAAAATTTCCTTGGGAGTACCCACCGTATTCCCGAGGTAATTTTCTAGTTAAAATTTCCCATGCAGTTCCTATGGTACTCTAAAGGAAAATTCCTTAGGTAATTCCTCAATGATTTTCCATGTTCTTCCTAAGGGAATTTCTATAATGACTTATGGAAATTTCCCCAAATGTTCACCCAGGTTTCCCAAAGGAAAATACCTATGGAATATTTAGGGAAATTACCCAAGTGAGTTCGGAAAATTACCTTGGGAGTACCAACCGTACTCCCAAGGTGATTTGTTAGTGAAAATCCCCCATGCAGTTCCTACGGTATTCTAAAGGAAAATTCCCTAGGTAATTCCTTAATGATTTTACATGTTCTTCCTAAGGGAATTTCTATAATGACTTCTGGAAATTTCCCCAAATGTTCACCCAGGTTTCCCAAAGGAAAATACATATGGAATATTTAGGGAAATTACCCAAGTGGCCTGGAAAATTTCCTTGGGAGTACCCACCGTATTCCCGAGGTAATTTTCTAGTTAAAATTTCCCATGCAGTTCCTATGGTACTCTAAAGGAAAATTCCTTAGGTAATTCCTCAATGATTTTCCATGTTCTTCCTAAGGGAATTTCTATAATGACTTATGGAAATTTCCCCAAATGTTCACCCAGGTTTCCCAAAGGAAAATACCTATGGAATATTTAGGGAAATTACCCAAGTGAGTTCGGAAAATTACCTTGGGAGTACCAACCGTACTCCCAAGGTGATTTGTTAGTGAAAATCCCCCATGCAGTTCCTACGGTATTCTAAAGGAAAATTCCCTAGGTAATTCCTTAATGATTTTCCATGTTCTTCCTAAGGGAATTTCTATAATGACTTCTGGAAATTTCCCCAAATGTTCACCCAGGTTTCCCAAAGGAAAATACATATGGAATATTTAGGGAAATTACCCAAGTGAGTTCGGAAAATTTCCTTGGGAGTACCAACCGTACTCCCAAGGTGATTTGTTAGTGAAAATCCCCCATGCAGTTCCTACGGTATTCTAAAGGAAAATTCCCTAGGTAATTCCTTAATGATTTCCCATGTTCTTCCTAAGGGAATTTCCATAATGACTTCTGGAAATTTCCCCAAATGTTCACCCAGGTTTCCCAAAGGAAAATACATATGGAATATTTAGGGAAATTACCCAAGTGGCCTGGAAAATTTCCTTGGGAGTACCCACCGTATTCCCGAGGTAATTTTCTAGTTAAAATTTCCCATGCAGTTCCTATGGTACTCTAAAGGAAAATTCCTTAGGTAATTCCTCAATGATTTTCCATGTTCTTCCTAAGGGAATTTCTATAATGACTTCTGGAAATTTCCCCAAATGTTCACCCAGGTTTCCCAAAGGAAAATACATATGGAATATTTAGGGAAATTACCCAAGTGGCCTGGAAAATTTCCTTGGGAGTACCCACCGTATTCCCGAGGTAATTTGTTAGTGAAAATCCCCCATGCAGTTCCTACGGTATTCTAAAGGAAAATTCCCTAGGTAATTCCTTAATGATTTCCCATGTTCTTCCTAAGGGAATTTCTATAATGACTTCTGGAAATTTCCCCAAATGTTCACCCAGGTTTCCCAAAGGAAAATACCTATGGAATATTTAGGGAAATTACCCGAGTGGCCTGGAAAATTTCCTTGGGAGTACCCACCGTATTCCCGAGGTAATTTGTTAGTGAAAATCCCCCATGCAGTTCCTACGGTATTCTAAAGGAAAATTCCCTAGGTAATTCCTCAATGATTTTCCATGTTCTTCCTAAGGGAATTTCTATAATGACTTCTGGAAATTTCCCCAAATGTTCACCCAGGTTTCCCAAAGGAAAATACATATGGAATATTTAGGGAAATTACCCAAGTGGCCTGGAAAATTTCCTTGGGAGTACCCACCGTATTCCCGAGGTAATTTTCTAGTTAAAATTTCCCATGCAGTTCCTATGGTACTCTAAAGGAAAATTCCTTAGGTAATTCCTCAATGATTTTCCATGTTCTTCCTAAGGGAATTTCTATAATGACTTCTGGAAATTTCCCCAAATGTTCACCCAGGTTTCCCAAAGGAAAATACATATGGAATATTTAGGGAAATTACCCAAGTGGCCTGGAAAATTTCCTTGGGAGTACCCACCGTATTCCCGAGGTAATTTGTTAGTGAAAATCCCCCATGCAGTTCCTACGGTATTCTAAAGGAAAATTCCCTAGGTAATTCCTCAATGATTTTCCATGTTCTTCCTAAGGGAATTTCTATAATGACTTCTGGAAATTTCCCCAAATGTTCACCCAGGTTTCCCAAAGGAAAATACATATGGAATATTTAGGGAAATTACCCAAGTGGCCTGGAAAATTTCCTTGGGAGTACCCACCGTATTCCCGAGGTAATTTTCTAGTTAAAATTTCCCATGCAGTTCCTATGGTACTCTAAAGGAAAATTCCTTAGGTAATTCCTCAATGATTTTCCATGTTCTTCCAAAGGGAATTTCTATAATGACTTCTGGAAATTTCCCCAAATGTTCACCCAGGTTTCCCAAAGGAAAATACATATGGAATATTTAGGGAAATTACCCAAGTGGCCTGGAAAATTTCCTTGGGAGTACCCACCGTATTCCCGAGGTAATTTGTTAGTGAAAATCCCCCATGCAGTTCCTACGGTATTCTAAAGGAAAATTCCCTAGGTAATTCCTCAATGATTTTCCATGTTCTTCCTAAGGGAATTTCTATAATGACTTCTGGAAATTTCCCCAAATGTTCACCCAGGTTTCCCAAAGGAAAATACATATGGAATATTTAGGGAAATTACCCAAGTGAGTTCGGAAAATTACCTTGGGAGTACCAACCGTACTCCCAAGGTGATTTGTTAGTGAAAATCCCCCATGCAGTTCCTACGGTATTCTAAAGGAAAACAAGTGGTGAACGGAAAAGACCTGTCTTGTCTCTTGCAATTTTTATTTTAAACGACGTTTCGGGAATCTATGTCCCCTTCATCAGGTCTACAAAACATTAATTAACAATTTTGGTTACATAGGATATTTTTTTTTTTTTTTTTTTTTTTTTTTTTTTTGTCATTCAGCTGCAGAAACTTACATAAAATAATGGGGAAGAAACACGTAAGGTTTAAGTTCGTGCACTGCTTACACTGGGATCTATGGACAAAACAGGGACGGGAGCTCATCTCCATGCAATAGATAGACACAGAATGATTTGACAACTTTTTATCAGCTCTCATCACAGCTGTGAAATTCCTCATCTGTTGTTCTTCTGTGATTTCTCTGTCTCAATTTAACTTGTTGTAATAGCCAATTATACGTAGTGTTCACTCCTTGGGTATCTGTTTTCTTGTTCACAGTATGTGTTTTGTTTATATGTATGTGTAACATTTCTAAAAATTCCAGTTTTCTGTTGTGGTCACACTTGTCCAGAATTTCGGGTGCGTTGAATTGAAATTGATGTTGTTCTTGTCTCGCATGTGTGACCAGTGCTGTAGTGTCTTGTTGTTCCTCTGTGTTTTGTTGTTGTTGGGATACGCTTCTTCTGTGTTGGTTTAATCGGTCTTTGAGCCTCTGTGTTGTTTTTCCGATGTACATCTTATTACACTCGCATGGAATGCAATAAACCAATCCACTCTCCATCAATGGATCCAGTTTGTCTTTTAGATTTGTATGCATCCCTGAAACAGTGTGGGTGCATTTGAATGCTATTTTTAGGTCTGGTATGTTAGAGCATAAAATTCTTTTTATCGCATCACTTAATTTGGGGATGTAGGTGATCGATTTGTAGATAGTGTTGTCATTTTCGTTCTGATTTTGACTTCTGCTTTGTGTGGATTGTTGATTATTGTGTGTGTTCCAAAGAACATTGATGAGACCGGGTGGGAATCCATTAATTCGGAGTCTGGAGAAGATAATGTCTCTGATGCTTTCTCTGTTTGTGGTGGTCAGTTTGTTTACTCTTTTTATAAATCCAATAGCCGTCCCTATTTTTTGTTGAAGTGGATGTTGCGAGAAGTAATTCAGCATTCTGTCTGATGCCATCGGTTTCTTGTACCATATTGTTTCTAAATTTGATTGTCTAATGACATAAGTGTCTAAATATGGGAGTCCACCGTCTTTTTCCACCTCCACTGTGAACTGCAGCTTCGGATGATATGCATTGAAGATTTGTAGTATTTCTGCTATCTTGTCTTGTGGAACGAGACAGAAGATATCGTCAACGTATTTCGTCAAACATAATACTTGCACTGTAACTTTTTCTAAGACCTGGTTCAACGCATAGTCCATGACTATATCCGCGATGATTGGTGAGAGCGGACCACCCATCGGCATACCATCAATTTGTATGAAATTTTGGTTTCCAAATGTGAAATGGCTCGTCTCCAGACAGAATCTCAGAATGTCAAAGAATAGTTTTTTATCGATAGTTGTGGTGATCTTTCCTGCATTCCAGTGTGCTTCTATAATTTCCATGGCAAGATTGCGAGGTATGTTTGGGAATAACGCGACGACATCCAGGCTAACCATGACATATCCTTCCGGCACCTCACAGTTCCTTATCCTCTCAACAAATTCAAACGAATCTTTCACATTGTATCCGTTCATATTAGATATAGGTTTTAAAATATTGTTTGCAAATTTGGACAACTCATATGTAGGTGATTTAATGCAAGAGACAATGGGCCTGAGTGGAATGTTTGCCTTATGTATCTTAGGTAACCCATAGATTCTTGGTGTTCTTGCATTATGTGTTGTTAATTGTCTCTTCGTTATAAAGTCAATATATCCTCCTTCGTAGAGTCTTTTGACTAGTGTGTTGTTCTTGCGTTCTGTTGTTGTCAACTGATTTGATGTGCTTCTTTTGTATGTGCTTTCATCTGATACTATGTCTAACATTTTTTGTTGATACTCATCCCTCCACATGACGACAGTTTTGTTGCCTTTATCGGATGGTAAGATGATGATCTCCTTATGGTCGTGAATGAACTTTTTTGTGATCGATTCTAGATTAAGAAAATATTTGTCTCGTGGATTTGTAGTGCGATGTGTAAGATGGTTCGTTATAATATTTGCTATTCTGGATCTAATTGTGTTTTTCTGTGTGTGTCCGTCTTCTTCGTTTATTAAGTGAATAGCATCTTCTACCTCAGCTAGGAGGTGAAGTACAATGTCAGAGGGCAAAGATTTGTATGGGAGTGAAAATTTGGGGCTAAGACCCATGAGAAGCTGCATTTCTTGTGGCAATGTAACTGTGGTAGTGTTCACTACCCAGTCAGAGGCGGGCATGTTTACCACGTGACCCAATTGTTTGGTAAACAGTTTTTTATAGGTAATTCCTTAATGATTTCCCATGTTCTTCCTAAGGGAATTTCTATAATGACTTCTGGAAATTTCCCCAAATGTTCACCCAGGTTTCCCAAAGGAAAATACCTATGGAATATTTAGGGAAATTACCCGAGTGTCCTGGAAGATTACCTTGGGAGTACCAGCCGTACTCCCAAGGTAATTTTCTAGTTAAAATTTCCCATGCAGTTCCTATGGTACTCTAAAGGAAAATTCCTTAGGTAATTCCTCAATGATTTTCCATGTTCTTCCTAAGGGAATTTCTATAATGACTTCTGGAAATTTCCCCAAATGTTCACCCAGGTTTCCCAAAGGAAAATACATATGGAATATTTAGGGAAATTACCCAAGTGGCCTGGAAAATTTCCTTGGGAGTACCCACCGTATTCCCGAGGTAATTTTCTAGTTAAAATTTCCCATGCAGTTCCTATGGTACTCTAAAGGAAAATTCCTTAGGTAATTCCTCAATGATTTTCCATGTTCTTCCTAAGGGAATTTCTATAATGACTTCTGGAAATTTCCCCAAATGTTCACCCAGGTTTCCCAAAGGAAAATACATATGGAATATTTAGGGAAATTACCCAAGTGGCCTGGAAAATTTCCTTGGGAGTACCCACCGTATTCCCGAGGTAATTTTCTAGTTAAAATTTCCCATGCAGTTCCTATGGTACTCTAAAGGAAAATTCCTTAGGTAATTCCTCAATGATTTTCCATGTTCTTCCTAAGGGAATTTCTATAATGACTTATGGAAATTTCCCCAAATGTTCACCCAGGTTTCCCAAAGGAAAATACCTATGGAATATTTAGGGAAATTACCCAAGTGTCCTGGAAGATTACCTTGGGAGTACCAGCCGTACTCCCAAGGTAATTTTCTAGTTAAAATTTCCCATGCAGTTCCTATGGTACTCTAAAGGAAAATTCCTTAGGTAATTCCTCAATGATTTTCCATGTTCTTCCTAAGGGAATTTCTATAATGACTTCTGGAAATTTCCCCAAATGTTCACCCAGGTTTCCCAAAGGAAAATACATATGGAATATTTAGGGAAATTACCCAAGTGGCCTGGAAAATTTCCTTGGGAGTACCCACCGTATTCCCGAGGTAATTTTCTAGTTAAAATTTCCCATGCAGTTCCTATGGTACTCTAAAGGAAAATTCCTTAGGTAATTCCTCAATGATTTTCCATGTTCTTCCTAAGGGAATTTCTATAATGACTTCTGGAAATTTCCCCAAATGTTCACCCAGGTTTCCCAAAGGAAAATACATATGGAATATTTAGGGAAATTACCCAAGTGGCCTGGAAAATTTCCTTGGGAGTACCCACCGTATTCCCGAGGTAATTTTCTAGTTAAAATTTCCCATGCAGTTCCTATGGTACTCTAAAGGAAAATTCCTTAGGTAATTCCTCAATGATTTTCCATGTTCTTCCTAAGGGAATTTCTATAATGACTTATGGAAATTTCCCCAAATGTTCACCCAGGTTTCCCAAAGGAAAATACCTATGGAATATTTAGGGAAATTACCCAAGTGAGTTCGGAAAATTACCTTGGGAGTACCAACCGTACTCCCAAGGTGATTTGTTAGTGAAAATCCCCCATGCAGTTCCTACGGTATTCTAAAGGAAAATTCCCTAGGTAATTCCTTAATGATTTTACATGTTCTTCCTAAGGGAATTTCTATAATGACTTCTGGAAATTTCCCCAAATGTTCACCCAGGTTTCCCAAAGGAAAATACATATGGAATATTTAGGGAAATTACCCAAGTGGCCTGGAAAATTTCCTTGGGAGTACCCACCGTATTCCCGAGGTAATTTTCTAGTTAAAATTTCCCATGCAGTTCCTATGGTACTCTAAAGGAAAATTCCTTAGGTAATTCCTCAATGATTTTCCATGTTCTTCCTAAGGGAATTTCTATAATGACTTATGGAAATTTCCCCAAATGTTCACCCAGGTTTCCCAAAGGAAAATACCTATGGAATATTTAGGGAAATTACCCAAGTGAGTTCGGAAAATTACCTTGGGAGTACCAACCGTACTCCCAAGGTGATTTGTTAGTGAAAATCCCCCATGCAGTTCCTACGGTATTCTAAAGGAAAATTCCCTAGGTAATTCCTTAATGATTTTCCATGTTCTTCCTAAGGGAATTTCTATAATGACTTCTGGAAATTTCCCCAAATGTTCACCCAGGTTTCCCAAAGGAAAATACATATGGAATATTTAGGGAAATTACCCAAGTGAGTTCGGAAAATTTCCTTGGGAGTACCAACCGTACTCCCAAGGTGATTTGTTAGTGAAAATCCCCCATGCAGTTCCTACGGTATTCTAAAGGAAAATTCCCTAGGTAATTCCTTAATGATTTCCCATGTTCTTCCTAAGGGAATTTCCATAATGACTTATGGAAATTTCCCCAAATGTTCACCCAGGTTTCCCAAAGGAAAATACCTATGGAATATTTAGGGAAATTACCCAAGTGAGTTCGGAAAATTACCTTGGGAGTACCAACCGTACTCCCAAGGTGATTTGTTAGTGAAAATCCCCCATGCAGTTCCTACGGTATTCTAAAGGAAAATTCCCTAGGTAATTCCTCAATGATTTTCCATGTTCTTCCTAAGGGAATTTCTATAATGACTTCTGGAAATTTCCCCAAATGTTCACCCAGGTTTCCCAAAGGAAAATACATATGGAATATTTAGGGAAATTACCCAAGTGAGTTCGGAAAATTACCTTGGGAGTACCAACCGTACTCCCAAGGTGATTTGTTAGTGAAAATCCCCCATGCAGTTCCTACGGTATTCTAAAGGAAAATTCCTTAGGTAATTCCTTAATGATTTCCCATGTTCTTCCTAAGGGAATTTCTATAATGACTTCTGGAAATTTCCCCAAATGTTCACCCAGGTTTCCCAAAGGAAAATACATATGGAATATTTAGGGAAATTACCCAAGTGGCCTGGAAAATTTCCTTGGGAGTACCCACCGTATTCCCGAGGTAATTTTCTAGTTAAAATTTCCCATGCAGTTCCTATGGTACTCTAAAGGAAAATTCCTTAGGTAATTCCTCAATGATTTTCCATGTTCTTCCTAAGGGAATTTCTATAATGACTTCTGGAAATTTCCCCAAATGTTCACCCAGGTTTCCCAAAGGAAAATACATATGGAATATTTAGGGAAATTACCCAAGTGGCCTGGAAAATTTCCTTGGGAGTACCCACCGTATTCCCGAGGTAATTTGTTAGTGAAAATCCCCCATGCAGTTCCTACGGTATTCTTAAGGAAAATTCCCTAGGTAATTCCTTAATGATTTCCCATGTTCTTCCTAAGGGAATTTCTATAATGACTTCTGGAAATTTCCCCAAATGTTCACCCAGGTTTCCCAAAGGAAAATACCTATGGAATATTTAATGAAATTACCCGAGTGGCCTGGAAAATTTCCTTGGGAGTACCCACCGTATTCCCGAGGTAATTTGTTAGTGAAAATCCCCCATGCAGTTCCTACGGTATTCTAAAGGAAAATTCCCTAGTTAATTCCTCAATGATTTTCCATGTTCTTCCTAAGGGAATTTCTATAATGACTTCTGGAAATTTCCCCAAATGTTCACCCAGGTTTCCCAAAGGAAAATACATATGGAATATTTAGGGAAATTACCCAAGTGGCCTGGAAAATTTCCTTGGGAGTACCCACCGTATTCCCGAGGTAATTTTCTAGTTAAAATTTCCCATGCAGTTCCTATGGTACTCTAAAGGAAAATTCCTTAGGTAATTCCTCAATGATTTTCCATGTTCTTCCTAAGGGAATTTCTATAATGACTTCTGGAAATTTCCCCAAATGTTCACCCAGGTTTCCCAAAGGAAAATAC
The DNA here is from genome assembly GCF_024763615.1 of Phlebotomus papatasi. Lineage (NCBI taxonomy): Eukaryota > Metazoa > Arthropoda > Insecta > Diptera > Psychodidae > Phlebotomus > Phlebotomus papatasi. Next base: position 19,719 of record NW_026604523.1, read on the forward strand.
ATATGGAATATTTAGGGAAATTACCCAAGTGGCCTGGAAAATTTCCTTGGGAGTACCCACCGTGTTCCCGAGGTAATTTTCTAGTTAAAATTTCCCATGCAGTTCCTATGGTACTCTAAAGGAAAATTCCTTAGGTAATTCCTTAATGATTTCCCATGTTCTTCCTAAGGGAATTTCTATAATGACTTCTGGAAATTTCCCCAAATGTTCACCCAGGTTTCCCAAAGGAAAATACCTATGGAATATTTAGGGAAATTACCCGAGTGGCCTGGAAAATTTCCTTGGGAGTACCCACCGTATTCCCGAGGTAATTTGTTAGTGAAAATCCCCCATGCAGTTCCTACGGTATTCTAAAGGAAAATTCCCTAGGTAATTCCTCAATGATTTTCCATGTTCTTCCTAAGGGAATTTCTATAATGACTTCTGGAAATTTCCCCAAATGTTCACCCAGGTTTCCCAAAGGAAAATACATATGGAATATTTAGGGAAATTACCCAAGTGGCCTGGAAAATTTCCTTGGGAGTACCCACCGTATTCCCGAGGTAATTTTCTAGTTAAAATTTCCCATGCAGTTCCTATGGTACTCTAAAGGAAAATTCCTTAGGTAATTCCTCAATGATTTTCCATGTTCTTCCTAAGGGAATTTCTATAATGACTTCTGGAAATTTCCCCAAATGTTCACCCAGGTTTCCCAAAGGAAAATACATATGGAATATTTAGGAAAATTACCCAAGTGGCCTGGAAAATTTCCTTGGGAGTACCCACCGTATTCCCGAGGTAATTTGTTAGTGAAAATCCCCCATGCAGTTCCTACGGTATTCTAAAGGAAAATTCCCTAGGTAATTCCTTAATGATTTCCCATGTTCTTCCTAAGGGAATTTCTATAATGACTTCTGGAAATTTCCCCAAATGTTCACCCAGGTTTCCCAAAGGAAAATACCTATGGAATATTTAGGGAAATTACCCGAGTGGCCTGGAAAATTTCCTTGGGAGTACCCACCGTATTCCCGAGGTAATTTGTTAGTGAAAATCCCCCATGCAGTTCCTACGGTATTCTAAAGGAAAATTCCCTAGGTAATTCCTCAATGATTTTCCATGTTCTTCCTAAGGGAATTTCTATAATGACTTCTGGAAATTTCCCCAAATGTTCACCCAGGTTTCCCAAAGGAAAATACATATGGAATATTTAGGGAAATTACCCAAGTGGCCTGGAAAATTTCCTTGGGAGTACCCACCGTATTCCCGAGGTAATTTTCTAGTTAAAATTTCCCATGCAGTTCCTATGGTACTCTAAAGGAAAATTCCTTAGGTAATTCCTCAATGATTTTCCATGTTCTTCCTAAGGGAATTTCTATAATGACTTTTGGAAATTTCCCCAAATGTTCACCCAGGTTTCCCAAAGGAAAATACATATGGAATATTTAGGGAAATTACCCAAGTGGCCTGGAAAATTTCCTTGGGAGTACCCACCGTATTCCCGAGGTAATTTTCTAGTTAAAATTTCCCATGCAGTTCCTATGGTACTCTAAAGGAAAATTCCTTAGGTAATTCCTTAATGATTTCCCATGTTCTTCCTAAGGGAATTTCTATAATGACTTCTGGAAATTTCCCCAAATGTTCACCCAGGTTTCCCAAAGGAAAATACCTATGGAATATTTAGGGAAATTACCCGAGTGGCCTGGAAAATTTCCTTGGGAGTACCCACCGTATTCCCGAGGTAATTTGTTAGTGAAAATCCCCCATGCAGTTCCTACGGTATTCTAAAGGAAAATTCCCTAGGTAATTCCTCAATGATTTTCCATGTTCTTCCTAAGGGAATTTCTATAATGACTTCTGGAAATTTCCCCAAATGTTCACCCAGGTTTCCCAAAGGAAAATACATATGGAATATTTAGGGAAATTACCCAAGTGGCCTGGAAAATTTCCTTGGGAGTACCCACCGTATTCCCGAGGTAATTTTCTAGTTAAAATTTCCCATGCAGTTCCTATGGTACTCTAAAGGAAAATTCCTTAGGTAATTCCTCAATGATTTTCCATGTTCTTCCTAAGGGAATTTCTATAATGACTTCTGGAAATTTCCCCAAATGTTCACCCAGGTTTCCCAAAGGAAAATACATATGGAATATTTAGGGAAATTACCCAAGTGGCCTGGAAAATTTCCTTGGGAGTACCCACCGTATTCCCGAGGTAATTTTCTAGTTAAAATTTCCCATGCAGTTCCTATGGTACTCTAAAGGAAAATTCCTTAGGTAATTCCTCAATGATTTTCCATGTTCTTTCTAAGGGAATTTCTATAATGACTTCTGGAAATTTCCCCAAATGTTCACCCAGGTTTCCCAAAGGAAAATACATATGGAATATTTAGGGAAATTACCCAAGTGGCCTGGAAAATTTCCTTGGGAGTACCCACCGTATTCCCGAGGTAATTTTCTAGTTAAAATTTCCCATGCAGTTCCTATGGTACTCTAAAGGAAAATTCCTTAGGTAATTCCTCAATGATTTTCCATGTTCTTCCTAAGGGAATTTCTATAATGACTTCTGGAAATTTCCCCAAATGTTCACCCAGGTTTCCCAAAGGAAAATACATATGGAATATTTAGGGAAATTACCCAAGTGGCCTGGAAAATTTCCTTGGGAGTACCCACCGTATTCCCGAGGTAATTTGTTAGTGAAAATCCCCCATGCAGTTCCTACGGTATTCTAAAGGAAAATTCCCTAGGTAATTCCTCAATGATTTTCCATGTTCTTCCTAAGGGAATTTCTATAATGACTTCTGGAAATTTCCCCAAATGTTCACCCAGGTTTCCCAAAGGAAAATACATATGGAATATTTAGGGAAATTACCCAAGTGAGTTCGGAAAATTACCTTGGGAGTACCAACCGTACTCCCAAGGTGATTTGTTAGTGAAAATCCCCCATGCAGTTCCTACGGTATTCTAAAGGAAAATTCCCTAGGTAATTCCTTAATGATTTCCCATGTTCTTCCTAAGGGAATTTCTATAATGACTTCTGGAAATTTCCCCAAATGTTCACCCAGGTTTCCCAAAGGAAAATACCTATGGAATATTTAGGGAAATTACCCGAGTGTCCTGGAAAATTACCTTGGGAGTACCAGCCGTACTCCCAAGGTAATTTTCTAGTTAAAATTTCCCATGCAGTTCCTATGGTACTCTAAAGGAAAATTCCTTAGGTAATTCCTCAATGATTTTCCATGTTCTTCCTAAGGGAATTTCTATAATGACTTCTGGAAATTTCCCCAAATGTTCACCCAGGTTTCCCAAAGGAAAATACATATGGAATATTTAGGGAAATTACCCAAGTGGCCTGGAAAATTTCCTTGGGAGTACCCACCGTATTCCCGAGGTAATTTTCTAGTTAAAATTTCCCATGCAGTTCCTATGGTACTCTAAAGGAAAATTCCTTAGGTAATTCCTCAATGATTTTCCATGTTCTTCCTAAGGGAATTTCTATAATGACTTCTGGAAATTTCCCCAAATGTTCACCCAGGTTTCCCAAAGGAAAATACATATGGAATATTTAGGGAAATTACCCAAGTGTCCTGGAAAATTTCCTTGGGAGTACCCACCGTATTCCCGAGGTAATTTGTTAGTGAAAATCCCCCATGCAGTTCCTACGGTATTCTAAAGGAAAATTCCCTAGGTAATTCCTTAATGATTTCCCATGTTCTTCCTAAGGGAATTTCTATAATGACTTCTGGAAATTTCCCCAAATGTTCACCCAGGTTTCCCAAAGGAAAATACCTATGGAATATTTAGGGAAATTACCCGAGTGGCCTGGAAAATTTCCTTGGGAGTACCCACCGTATTCCCGAGGTAATTTGTTAGTGAAAATCCCCCATGCAGTTCCTACGGTATTCTAAAGGAAAATTCCCTAGGTAATTCCTCAATGATTTTCCATGTTCTTCCTAAGGGAATTTCTATGATGACTTCTGGAAATTTCCCCAAATGTTCACCCAGGTTTCCCAAAGGAAAATACATATGGAATATTTAGGGAAATTACCCAAGTGGCCTGGAAAATTTCCTTGGGAGTACCCACCGTATTCCCGAGGTAATTTTCTAGTTAAAATTTCCCATGCAGTTCCTATGGTACTCTAAAGGAAAATTTCCTAGGTAATTCCTCAATGATTTTCCATGTTCTTCCTAAGGGAATTTCTATAATGACTTCTGGAAATTTCCCCAAATGTTCACCCAGGTTTCCCAAAGGAAAATACATATGGAATATTTAGGGAAATTACCCAAGTGGCCTGGAAAATTTCCTTGGGAGTACCCACCGTATTCCCGAGGTAATTTGTTAGTGAAAATCCCCCATGCAGTTCCTACGGTATTCTAAAGGAAAATTCCCTAGGTAATTCCTCAATGATTTTCCATGTTCTTCCTAAGGGAATTTCTATAATGACTTCTGGAAATTTCCCCAAATGTTCACCCAGGTTTCCCAAAGGAAAATACATATGGAATATTTAGGGAAATTACCCAAGTGGCCTGGAAAATTTCCTTGGGAGTACCCACCGTATTCCCGAGGTAATTTGTTAGTGAAAATCCCCCATGCAGTTCCTACGGTATTCTAAAGGAAAATTCCCTAGGTAATTCCTCAATGATTTTCCATGTTCTTCCTAAGGGAATTTCTATAATGACTTCTGGAAATTTCCCCAAATGTTCACCCAGGTTTCCCAAAGGAAAATACATATGGAATATTTAGGGAAATTACCCAAGTGAGTTCGGAAAATTACCTTGGGAGTACCAACCGTACTCCCAAGGTGATTTGTTAGTGAAAATCCCCCATGCAGTTCCTACGGTATTCTAAAGGAAAATTCCCTAGGTTATTCCTTAATGATTTCCCATGTTCTTCCTAAGGGAATTTCTATAATGACTTCTGGAAATTTCCCCAAATGTTCACCCAGGTTTCCCAAAGGAAAATACCTATGGAATATTTAGGGAAATTACCCGAGTGTCCTGGAAAATTACCTTGGGAGTACCAGCCGTACTCCCAAGGTAATTTTCTAGTTAAAATTTCCCATGCAGTTCCTATGGTACTCTAAAGGAAAATTCCTTAGGTAATTCCTCAATGATTTTCCATGTTCTTCCTAAGGGAATTTCTATAATGACTTCTGGAAATTTCCCCAAATGTTCACCCAGGTTTCCCAAAGGAAAATACATATGGAATATTTAGGGAAATTACCCAAGTGGCCTGGAAAATTTCCTTGGGAGTACCCACCGTATTCCCGAGGTAATTTTCTAGTTAAAATTTCCCATGCAGTTCCTATGGTACTCTAAAGGAAAATTCCTTAGGTAATTCCTCAATGATTTTCCATGTTCTTCCTAAGGGAATTTCTATAATGACTTCTGGAAATTTCCCCAAATGTTCACCCAGGTTTCCCAAAGGAAAATACATATGGAATATTTAGGGAAATTACCCAAGTGGCCTGGAAAATTTCCTTGGGAGTACCCACCGTTCACCCAGGTTTCCCAAAGGAAAATACATATGGAATATTTAGGGAAATTACCCAAGTGGCCTGGAAAATTTCCTTGGGAGTACCCACCGTATTCCCGAGGTAATTTTCTAGTTAAAATTTCCCATGCAGTTCCTATGGTACTCTAAAGGAAAATTCCTTAGGTAATTCCTCAATGATTTTCCATGTTCTTCCTAAGGGAATTTCTATAATGACTTATGGAAATTTCCCCAAATGTTCACCCAGGTTTCCCAAAGGAAAATACATATGGAATATTTAGGGAAATTACCCAAGTGAGTTCGGAAAATTACCTTGGGAGTACCAACCGTACTCCCAAGGTGATTTGTTAGTGAAAATCCCCCATGCAGTTCCTACGGTATTCTAAAGGAAAATTCCCTAGGTAATTCCTTAATGATTTTCCATGTTCTTCCTAAGGGAATTTCTATAATGACTTCTGGAAATTTCCCCAAATGTTCACCCAGGTTTCCCAAAGGAAAATACATATGGAATATTTAGGGAAATTACCCAAGTGGCCTGGAAAATTTCCTTGGGAGTACCCACCGTATTCCCGAGGTAATTTTCTAGTTAAAATTTCCCATGCAGTTCCTATGGTACTCTAAAGGAAAATTCCTTAGGTAATTCCTCAATGATTTTCCATGTTCTTCCTAAGGGAATTTCTATAATGACTTATGGAAATTTCCCCAAATGTTCACCCAGGTTTCCCAAAGGAAAATACCTATGGAATATTTAGGGAAATTACCCAAGTGAGTTCGGAAAATTACCTTGGGAGTACCAACCGTACTCCCAAGGTGATTTGTTAGTGAAAATCCCCCATGCAGTTCCTACGGTATTCTAAAGGAAAATTCCCTAGGTAATTCCTTAATGATTTTCCATGTTCTTCCTAAGGGAATTTCTATAATGACTTCTGGAAATTTCCCCAAATGTTCACCCAGGTTTCCCAAAGGAAAATACATATGGAATATTTAGGGAAATTACCCAAGTGAGTTCGGAAAATTACCTTGGGAGTACCAACCGTACTCCCAAGGTGATTTGTTAGTGAAAATCCCCCATGCAGTTCCTACGGTATTCTAAAGGAAAATTCCCTAGGTAATTCCTTAATGATTTCCCATGTTCTTCCTAAGGGAATTTCTATAATGACTTCTGGAAATTTCCCCAAATGTTCACCCAGGTTTCCCAAAGGAAAATACCTATGGAATATTTAGGGAAATTACCCGAGTGTCCTGGAAAATTACCTTGGGAGTACCAGCCGTACTCCCAAGGTAATTTTCTAGTTAAAATTTCCCATGCAGTTCCTATGGTACTCTAAAGGAAAATTCCTTAGGTAATTCCTCAATGATTTTCCATGTTCTTCCTAAGGGAATTTCTATAATGACTTCTGGAAATTTCCCCAAATGTTCACCCAGGTTTCCCAAAGGAAAATACATATGGAATATTTAGGGAAATTACCCAAGTGGCCTGGAAAATTTCCTTGGGAGTACCCACCGTATTCCCGAGGTAATTTTCTAGTTAAAATTTCCCATGCAGTTCCTATGGTACTCTAAAGGAAAATTCCTTAGGTAATTCCTCAATGATTTTCCATGTTCTTCCTAAGGGAATTTCTATAATGACTTCTGGAAATTTCCCCAAATGTTCACCCAGGTTTCCCAAAGGAAAATACATATGGAATATTTAGGGAAATTACCCAAGTGGCCTGGAAAATTTCCTTGGGAGTACCCACCGTATTCCCGAGGTAATTTTCTAGTTAAAATTTCCCATGCAGTTCCTATGGTACTCTAAAGGAAAATTCCTTAGGTAATTCCTCAATGATTTTCCATGTTCTTCCTAAGGGAATTTCTATAATGACTTATGGAAATTTCCCCAAATGTTCACCCAGGTTTCCCAAAGGAAAATACATATGGAATATTTAGGGAAATTACCCAAGTGAGTTCGGAAAATTACCTTGGGAGTACCAACCGTACTCCCAAGGTGATTTGTTAGTGAAAATCCCCCATGCAGTTCCTACGGTATTCTAAAGGAAAATTCCCTAGGTAATTCCTTAATGATTTTCCATGTTCTTCCTAAGGGAATTTCTATAATGACTTCTGGAAATTTCCCCAAATGTTCACCCAGGTTTCCCAAAGGAAAATACATATGGAATATTTAGGGAAATTACCCAAGTGGCCTGGAAAATTTCCTTGGGAGTACCCACCGTATTCCCGAGGTAATTTTCTAGTTAAAATTTCCCATGCAGTTCCTATGGTACTCTAAAGGAAAATTCCTTAGGTAATTCCTCAATGATTTTCCATGTTCTTCCTAAGGGAATTTCTATAATGACTTATGGAAATTTCCCCAAATGTTCACCCAGGTTTCCCAAAGGAAAATACCTATGGAATATTTAGGGAAATTACCCAAGTGAGTTCGGAAAATTACCTTGGGAGTACCAACCGTACTCCCAAGGTGATTTGTTAGTGAAAATCCCCCATGCAGTTCCTACGGTATTCTAAAGGAAAATTCCCTAGGTAATTCCTTAATGATTTTCCATGTTCTTCCTAAGGGAATTTCTATAATGACTTCTGGAAATTTCCCCAAATGTTCACCCAGGTTTCCCAAAGGAAAATACATATGGAATATTTAGGGAAATTACCCAAGTGAGTTCGGAAAATTACCTTGGGAGTACCAACCGTACTCCCAAGGTGATTTGTTAGTGAAAATCCCCCATGCAGTTCCTACGGTATCCTAAAGGAAAATTCCCTAGGTAATTCCTTAATGATTTCCCATGTTCTTCCTAAGGGAATTTCCATAATGACTTATGGAAATTTCCCCAAATGTTCACCCAGGTTTCCCAAAGGAAAATACCTATGGAATATTTAGGGAAATTACCCAAGTGAGTTCGGAAAATTACCTTGGGAGTACCAACCGTACTCCCAAGGTGATTTGTTAGTGAAAATCCCCCATGCAGTTCCTACGGTATTCTAAAGGAAAATTCCCTAGGTAATTCCTTAATGATTTCCCATGTTCTTCCTAAGGGAATTTCTATAATGACTTATGGAAATTTCCCCAAATGTTCACCCAGGTTTCCCAAAGGAAAATACATATGGAATATTTAGGGAAATTACCCAAGTGAGTTCGGAAAATTACCTTGGGAGTACCAACCGTACTCCCAAGGTGATTTGTTAGTGAAAATCCCCCATGCAGTTCCTACGGTATTCTAAAGGAAAATTCCTTAGGTAATTCCTTAATGATTTCCCATGTTCTTCCTAAGGGAATTTCTATAATGACTTCTGGAAATTTCCCCAAATGTTCACCCAGGTTTCCCAAAGGAAAATACATATGGAATATTTAGGGAAATTACCCAAGTGAGTTCGGAAAATTACCTTGGGAGTACCAACCGTACTCCCAAGGTGATTTGTTAGTGAAAATCCCCCATGCAGTTCCTACGGTATTCTAAAGGAAAATTCCCTAGGTAATTCCTTAATGATTTTCCATGTTCTTCCTAAGGGAATTTCTATAATGACTTCTGGAAATTTCCCCAAATGTTCACCCAGGTTTCCCAAAGGAAAATACATATGGAATATTTAGGGAAATTACCCAAGTGGCCTGGAAAATTTCCTTGGGAGTACCCACCGTATTCCCGAGGTAATTTTCTAGTTAAAATTTCCCATGCAGTTCCTATGGTACTCTAAAGGAAAATTCCTTAGGTAATTCCTTAATGATTTTCCATGTTCTTCCTAAGGGAATTTCTATAATGACTTATGGAAATTTCCCCAAATGTTCACCCAGGTTTCCCAAAGGAAAATACCTATGGAATATTTAGGGAAATTACCCAAGTGAGTTCGGAAAATTACCTTGGGAGTACCAACCGTACTCCCAATGTGATTTGTTAGTGAAAATCCCCCATGCAGTTCCTACGGTATTCTAAAGGAAAATTCCCTAGGTAATTCCTTAATGATTTTCCATGTTCTTCCTAAGGGAATTTCTATAATGACTTCTGGAAATTTCCCCAAATGTTCACCCAGGTTTCCCAAAGGAAAATACATATGGAATATTTAGGGAAATTACCCAAGTGAGTTCGGAAAATTACCTTGGGAGTACCAACCGTACTCCCAAGTTGATTTGTTAGTGAAAATCCCCCATGCAGTTCCTACGGTATTCTAAAGGAAAATTCCCTAGGTAATTCCTTAATGATTTCCCATGTTCTTCCTAAGGGAATTTCCATAATGACTTATGGAAATTTCCCCAAATGTTCACCCAGGTTTCCCAAAGGAAAATACCTATGGAATATTTAGGGAAATTACCCAAGTGAGTTCGGAAAATTACCTTGGGAGTACCAACCGTACTCCCAAGGTGATTTGTTAGTGAAAATCCCCCATGCAGTTCCTACGGTATTCTAAAGGAAAATTCCCTAGGTAATTCCTCAATGATTTTCCATGTTCTTCCTAAGGGAATTTCTATAATGACTTCTGGAAATTTCCCCAAATGTTCACCCAGGCTTCCCAAAGGAAAATACATATGGAATATTTAGGGAAATTACCCAAGTGAGTTCGGAAAATTACCTTGGGAGTACCAACCGTACTCCCAAGGTGATTTGTTAGTGAAAATCCCCCATGCAGTTCCTACGGTATTCTAAAGGAAAATTCCTTAGGTAATTCCTTAATGATTTCCCATGTTCTTCCTAAGGGAATTTCTATAATGACTTCTGGAAATTTCCCCAAATGTTCACCCAGGTTTCCCAAAGGAAAATACATATGGAATATTTAGGGAAATTACCCAAGTGAGTTCGGAAAATTACCTTGGGAGTACCAACCGTACTCCCAAGGTGATTTGTTAGTGAAAATCCCCCATGCAGTTCCTACGGTATTCTAAAGGAAAATTCCTTAGGTAATTCCTTAATGATTTTCCATGTTCTTCCTAAGGGAATTTCTATAATGACTTATGGAAATTTCCCCAAATGTTCACCCAGGTTTCCAAAAGGAAAATACCTATGGAATATTTAGGGAAATTACCCAAGTGAGTTCGGAAAATTACCTTGGGAGTACCAACCGTACTCCCAAGGTGATTTGTTAGTGAAAATCCCCCATGCAGTTCCTACGGTATTCTAAAGGAAAATTCCCTAGGTAATTCCTCAATGATTTTCCATGTTCTTCCTAAGGGAATTTCTATAATGACTTCTGGAAATTTCCCCAAATGTTCACCCAGGTTTCCCAAAGGAAAATACCTATGGAATATTTAGGGAAATTACCCAAGTGAGTTCGGAAAATTACCTTGGGAGTACCAACCGTACTCCCAAGGTGATTTGTTAGTGAAAATCCCCCATGCAGTTCCTACGGTATTCTAAAGGAAAATTCCCTAGGTAATTCCTTAATGATTTCCCATGTTCTTCCTAAGGGAATTTCTATAATGACTTCTGGAAATTTCCCCAAATGTTCACCCAGGTTTCCCAAAGGAAAATACCTATGGAATATTTAGGGAAATTACCCGAGTGTCCTGGAAAATTACCTTGGGAGTACCAGCCGTACTCCCAAGGTAATTTTCTAGTTAAAATTTCCCATGCAGTTCCTATGGTACTCTAAAGGAAAATTCCTTAGGTAATTCCTCAATGATTTTCCATGTTCTTCCTAAGGGAATTTCTATAATGACTTCTGGAAATTTCCCCAAATGTTCACCCAGGTTTCCCAAAGGAAAATACATATGGAATATTTAGGGAAATTACCCAAGTGGCCTGGAAAATTTCCTTGGGAGTACCCACCGTATTCCCGAGGTAATTTTCTAGTTAAAATTTCCCATGCAGTTCCTATGGTACTCTAAAGGAAAATTCCTTAGGTAATTCCTCAATGATTTTCCATGTTCTTCCTAAGGGAATTTCTATAATGACTTCTGGAAATTTCCCCAAATGTTCACCCAGGTTTCCCAAAGGAAAATACATATGGAATATTTAGGGAAATTACCCAAGTGGCCTGGAAAATTTCCTTGGGAGTACCCACCGTATTCCCGAGGTAATTTTCTAGTTAAAATTTCCCATGCAGTTCCTATGGTACTCTAAAGGAAAATTCCTTAGGTAATTCCTTAATGATTTTCCATGTTCTTCCTAAGGGAATTTCTATAATGACTTATGGAAATTTCCCCAAATGTTCACCCAGGTTTCCCAAAGGAAAATACCTATGGAATATTTAGGGAAATTACCCAAGTGAGTTCGGAAAATTACCTTGGGAGTACCAACCGTACTCCCAAGGTGATTTGTTAGTGAAAATCCCCCATGCAGTTCCTACGGTATTCTAAAGGAAAATTCCCTAGGTAATTCCTTAATGATTTTCCATGTTCTTCCTAAGGGAATTTCTATAATGACTTCTGGAAATTTCCCCAAATGTTCACCCAGGTTTCCCAAAGGAAAATACATATGGAATATTTAGGGAAATTACCCAAGTGAGTTCGGAAAATTACCTTGGGAGTACCAACCGTACTCCCAAGGTGATTTGTTAGTGAAAATCCCCCATGCAGTTCCTACGGTATTCTAAAGGAAAATTCCCTAGGTAATTCCTTAATGATTTCCCATGTTCTTCCTAAGGGAATTTCTATAATGACTTATGGAAATTTCCCCAAATGTTCACCCAGGTTTCCCAAAGGAAAATACCTATGGAATATTTAGGGAAATTACCCAAGTGAGTTCGGAAAATTACCTTGGGAGTACCAACCGTACTCCCAAGGTGATTTGTTAGTGAAAATCCCCCATGCAGTTCCTACGGTATTCTAAAGGAAAATTCCCTAGGTAATTCCTCAATGATTTTCCATGTTCTTCCTAAGGGAATTTCTATAATGACTTCTGGAAATTTCCCCAAATGTTCACCCAGGTTTCCCAAAGGAAAATACATATGGAATATTTAGGGAAATTACCCAAGTGAGTTCGGAAAATTACCTTGGGAGTACCAACCGTACTCCCAAGGTGATTTGTTAGTGAAAATCCCCCATGCAGTTCCTACGGTATTCTAAAGGAAAATTCCTTAGGTAATTCCTTAATGATTTCCCATGTTCTTCCTAAGGGAATTTCTATAATGACTTCTGGAAATTTCCCCAAATGTTCACCCAGGTTTCCCAAAGGAAAATACATATGGAATATTTAGGGAAATTACCCAAGTGGCCTGGAAAATTTCCTTGGGAGTACCCACCGTATTCCCGAGGTAATTTTCTAGTTAAAATTTCCCATGCAGTTCCTATGGTACTCTAAAGGAAAATTCCTTAGGTAATTCCTCAATGATTTTCCATGTTCTTCCTAAGGGAATTTCTATAATGACTTATGGAAATTTCCCCAAATGTTCACCCAGGTTTCCCAAAGGAAAATACATATGGAATATTTAGGGAAATTACCCAAGTGAGTTCGGAAAATTACCTTGGGAGTACCCACCGTATTCCCGAGGTAATTTTCTAGTTAAAATTTCCCATGCAGTTCCTATGGTACTCTAAAGGAAAATTCCTTAGGTAATTCCTCAATGATTTTCCATGTTCTTCCTAAGGGAATTTCTATAATGACTTATGGAAATTTCCCCAAATGTTCACCCAGGTTTCCCAAAGGAAAATACCTATGGAATATTTAGGGAAATTACCCAAGTGAGTTCGGAAAATTACCTTGGGAGTACCAACCGTACTCCCAAGGTGATTTGTTAGTGAAAATCCCCCATGCAGTTCCTACGGTATTCTAAAGGAAAATTCCCTAGGTAATTCCTCAATGATTTTCCATGTTCTTCCTAAGGGAATTTCTATAATGACTTCTGGAAATTTCCCCAAATGTTCACCCAGGTTTCCCAAAGGAAAATACATATGGAATATTTAGGGAAATTACCCGAGTGTCCTGGAAAATTACCTTGGGAGTACCAGCCGTACTCCCAAGGTGATTTGTTAGTGAAAATCCCCCATGCAGTTCCTACGGTATTCTAAAGGAAAATTCCCTAGGTAATTCCTTAATGATTTCCCATGTTCTTCCTAAGGGAATCTCTATAATGACTTCTGGAAATTTCCCCAAATGTTCACCCAGGTTTCCCAAAGGAAAATACATATGGAATATTTAGGGAAATTACCCAAGTGAGTTCGGAAAATTACCTTGGGAGTACCAACCGTACTCCCAAGGTGATTTGTTAGTGAAAATCCCCCATGCAGTTCCTACGGTATTCTAAAGGAAAATTCCTTAGGTAATTCCTTAATGATTTCCCATGTTCTTCCTAAGGGAATTTCTATAATGACTTCTGGAAATTTCCCCAAATGTTCACCCAGGTTTCCCAAAGGAAAATACATATGGAATATTTAGGGAAATTACCCGAGTGGCCTGGAAAATTTCCTTGGGAGTACCCACCGTATTCCCGAGGTAATTTTCTAGTTAAAATTTCCCATGCAGTTCCTATGGTACTCTAAAGGAAAATTCCTTAGGTAATTCCTCAATGATTTTCCATGTTCTTCCTAAGGGAATTTCTATAATGACTTATGGAAATTTCCCCAAATGTTCACCCAGGTTTCCCAAAGGAAAATACCTATGGAATATTTAGGGAAATTACCCAAGTGAGTTCGGAAAATTACCTTGGGAGTACCAACCGTACTCCCAAGGTGATTTGTTAGTGAAAATCCCCCATGCAGTTCCTACGGTATTCTAAAGGAAAATTCCCTAGGTAATTCCTCAATGATTTTCCATGTTCTTCCTAAGGGAATTTCTATAATGACTTCTGGAAATTTCCCCAAATGTTCACCCAGGTTTCCCAAAGGAAAATACATATGGAATATTTAGGGAAATTACCCGAGTGTCCTGGAAAATTACCTTGGGAGTACCAGCCGTACTCCCAAGGTGATTTGTTAGTGAAAATCCCCCATGCAGTTCCTACGGTATTCTAAAGGAAAATTCCCTAGGTAATTCCTTAATGATTTCCCATGTTCTTCCTAAGGGAATCTCTATAATGACTTCTGGAAATTTCCCCAAATGTTCACCCAGGTTTCCCAAAGGAAAATACATATGGAATATTTAGGGAAATTACCCAAGTGGCCTGGAAAATTTCCTTTGGAGTACCCACCGTATTCCCGAGGTAATTTGTTAGTGAAAATCCCCCATGCAGTTCCTACGGTATTCTAAAGGAAAATTCCCTAGGTAATTCCTTAATGATTTCCCATGTTCTTCCTAAGGGAATTTCTATAATGACTTATGGAAATTTCCCCAAATGTTCACCCAGGTTTCCCAAAGGAAAATACATATGGAATATTTAGGGAAATTACCCAAGTGAGTTCGGAAAATTACCTTGGGAGTACCAACCGTACTCCCAAGGTGATTTGTTAGTGAAAATCCCCCATGCAGTTCCTACGGTATTCTAAAGGAAAATTCCCTAGGTAATTCCTCAATGATTTTCCATGTTCTTCCTAAGGGAATTTCTATAATGACTTCTGGAAATTTCCCCAAATGTTCACCCAGGTTTCCCAAAGGAAAATACATATGGAATATTTAGGGAAATTACCCAAGTGAGTTCGGAAAATTACCTTGGGAGTACCAGCCGTACTCCCAAGGTAATTTTCTAGTTAAAATCCCCCATGCAGTTCCTACGGTATTCTAAAGGAAAATTCCCTAGGTAATTCCTTAATGATTTCCCATGTTCTTCCTAAGGGAATTTCTATAATGACTTCTGGAAATTTCCCCAAATGTTCACCCAGGTTTCCCAAAGGAAAATACCTATGGAATATTTAGGAAAATTACCCGAGTGTCCTGGAAAATTACCTTGGGAGTACCAGCCGTACTCCCAAGGTAATTTTCTAGTTAAAATTTCCCATGCAGTTCCTATGGTACTCTAAAGGAAAATTCCTTAGGTAATTCCTCAATGATTTTCCATGTTCTTCCTAAGGGAATTTCTATAATGACTTCTGGAAATTTCCCCAAATGTTCACCCAGGTTTCCCAAAGGAAAATACATATGGAATATTTAGGGAAATTACCCAAGTGGCCTGGAAAATTTCCTTGGGAGTACCCACCGTATTCCCGAGGTAATTTGTTAGTGAAAATCCCCCATGCAGTTCCTACGGTATTCTAAAGGAAAATTCCCTAGGTAATTCCTTAATGATTTCCCATGTTCTTCCTAAGGGAATTTCTATAATGACTTCTGGAAATTTCCCCAAATGTTCACCCAGGTTTCCCAAAGGAAAATACCTATGGAATATTTAGGGAAATTACCCGAGTGTCCTGGAAAATTACCTTGGGAGTACCAGCCGTACTCCCAAGGTAATTTTCTAGTTAAAATTTCCCATGCAGTTCCTATGGTACTCTAAAGGAAAATTCCTTAGGTAATTCCTCAATGATTTTCCATGTTCTTCCTAAGGGAATTTCTATAATGACTTCTGGAAATTTCCCCAAATGTTCACCCAGGTTTCCCAAAGGAAAATACATATGGAATATTTAGGGAAATTACCCAAGTGAGTTCGGAAAATTACCTTGGGAGTACCAACCGTACTCCCAAGGTGATTTGTTAGTGAAAATCCCCCATGCAGTTCCTACGGTATTCTAAAGGAAAATTCCCTAGGTAATTCCTTAATGATTTCCCATGTTCTTCCTAAGGGAATTTCTATAATGACTTATGGAAATTTCCCCAAATGTTCACCCAGGTTTCCCAAAGGAAAATACCTATGGAATATTTAGGGAAATTACCCAAGTAAGTTCGGAAAATTACCTTGGGAGTACCAACCGTACTCCCAAGGTGATTTGTTAGTGAAAATCCCCCATGCAGTTCCTACGGTATTCTAAAGGAAAATTCCCTAGGCAATTCCTCAATGATTTTCCATGTTTTTCCTAAGGGAATTTCTATAATGACTTATGGAAATTTCCCCAAATGTTCACCCAGGTTTCCCAAAGGAAAATACATATGGAATATTTAGGGAAATTACCCAAGTGGCCTGGAAAATTTCCTTGGGAGTACCCACCGTATTCCCGAGGTAATTTGTTAGTGAAAATCCCCCATGCAGTTCCTACGGTATTCTAAAGGAAAATTCCTTAGGTAATTCCTCAATGATTTTCCATGTTCTTCCTAAGGGAATTTCTATAATGACTTCTGGAAATTTCCCCAAATGTTCACCCAGGTTTCCCAAAGGAAAATACCTATGGAATATTTAGGGAAATTACCCAAGTGGCCTGGAAAATTTCCTTGGGAGTACCCACCGTATTCCCGAGGTAATTTGTTAGTGAAAATCCCCCATGCAGTTCCTACGGTATTCTAAAGGAAAATTCCCTAGGTAATTCCTTAATGATTTCCCATGTTCTTCCTAAGGGAATTTCTATAATGACTTCTGGAAATTTCCCCAAATGTTCACCCAGGTTTCCCAAAGGAAAGTACATATGGAATATTTAGGGAAATTACCCGAGTGTCCTGGAAAATTACCTTGGGAGTACCAGCCGTACTCCCAAGGTAATTTTCTAGTTAAAATTTCCCATGCAGTTCCTATGGTACTCTAAAGGAAAATTCCTTAGGTAATTCCTCAATGATTTTCCATGTTCTTCCTAAGGGAATTTCTATAATGACTTCTGGAAATTTCCCCAAATGTTCACCCAGGTTTCCCAAAGGAAAATACATATGGAATATTTAGGGAAATTACCCAAGTGGCCTGGAAAATTTCCTTGTGAGTACCCACCGTATTCCCGAGGTAATTTGTTAGTGAAAATCCCCCATGCAGTTCCTACGGTATTCTAAAGGAAAATTCCCTAGGTAATTCCTTAATGATTTCCCATGTTCTTCCTAAGGGAATTTCTATAATGACTTCTGGAAATTTCCCCAAATGTTCACCCAGGTTTCCCAAAGGAAAATACCTATGGAATATTTAGGGAAATTACCCGAGTGTCCTGGAAAATTACCTTGGGAGTACCAGCCGTACTCCCAAGGTAATTTTCTAGTTAAAATTTCCCATGCAGTTCCTATGGTACTCTAAAGGAAAATTCCTTAGGTAATTCCTCAATGATTTTCCATGTTCTTCCTAAGGGAATTTCTATAATGACTTCTGGAAATTTCCCCAAATGTTCACCCAGGTTTCCCAAAGGAAAATACATATGGAATATTTAGGGAAATTACCCAAGTGGCCTGGAAAATTTCCTTGGGAGTACCCACCGTATTCCCGAGGTAATTTGTTAGTGAAAATCCCCCATGCAGTTCCTACGGTATTCTAAAGGAAAATTCCCTAGGTAATTCCTTAATGATTTCCCATGTTCTTCCTAAGGGAATTTCTATAATGACTTCTGGAAATTTCCCCAAATGTTCACCCAGGTTTCCCAAAGGAAAATACCTATGGAATATTTAGGGAAATTACCCGAGTGTCCTGGAAAATTACCTTGGGAGTACCAGCCGTACTCCCAAGGTAATTTTCTAGTTAAAATTTCCCATTCAGTTCCTATGGTACTCTAAAGGAAAATTCCTTAGGTAATTCCTCAATGATTTTCCATGTTCTTCCTAAGGGAATTTCTATAATGACTTCTGGAAATTTCCCCAAATGTTCACCCAGGTTTCCCAAAGGAAAATACATATGGAATATTTAGGGAAATTACCCAAGTGAGTTCGGAAAATTACCTTGGGAGTACCAACCGTACTCCCAAGGTGATTTGTTAGTGAAAATCCCCCATGCAGTTCCTACGGTACCAGAAGAATTTCGGTTCGACAGAATGTAGCAGGAAATAGACGGAGACACTGAACCTTTCTTGATTTTCACAATTTTATTCTCTACGACGTTTCGAGGATGGATGTCCTCTTCATCAGGTCTACAATTCAATTGAACAATTTTTAGAAAATCACTTCTATCAAAAATATTATGAATTTTCTTTTTCTTACATCGAATATGGCAGCAATGCATAAGTTGGTGATTTTATGCAAGACACAATGGGCCTAAGTGGAGTATTTGTCTTGTGTATTTTAGGCAGTCCATATATTCTAGGGGTTCTTGAATTATGTGTCGTCAATTCTCTTTTCGTAATGAAGTCAATGTGACCACCTTCGTAAAGTCTTTTTACTAAAGTGTTGTTTTTACGCTCTGCAATATTGAGTTGGTTTGCTGTGGTCTTTTTGTAGGTGGTTTCATCCGATACAATGTTGGTCATCTTTTCTTCATATTCGTCCCTCCACATGACTACGGTTTTGTTGCCTTTGTCGGACGATACGATGATGATTTCACTGTGTTCTCGGATGAATCTTCTGGTGACGGTCTCCAAGTTGAGGAAGTACTTCTCTCGTGCATTTGTTCTGTGATGAGTGAGATGGCTATTGATGATGTGTGCTACTCTGGATCGTATTGTGTTTTTGTGTGTGGTAGTATCATCATCACTCATGGCCCGAATCACATCCTCTATGATGATGATACTACCACACACAAAAACACAATACGATCCAGAGTAACACACATCATCAATAGCCATAGCATTAATGGAAAGTGGAGTTGTTTACTCCATCCCATGTGAGTGTGATAAGGTGTATGTTGGAAAAACAACGCAGAGATTAAAAGACCGGCTTTACCAACACAAGAGAAGCATCATCCAGATCAACCCAAATCAAGAAGAAAGAAGTGACGCCACAGCTCTGGTGACTCATGCCAGAGAAATGCAGCACCGGTTTCAGTTTGATTCAGCTGAAATTCTGGACAAGTGTGAGCACAACAGAAGGCTTGAGTATTTAGAGATGCTCTACATTCACATACACAAACAACACACGATCAACAGAAAAGCTGATACCGAAGGGATCAACACCATCTACACCTCGCTCTTACAACGAGTAAAAATGAGACAACAACATACTAATGCAACAAGGGAAGATGGATTTCACAGCTGTGATGAAAATTGATCTCAAAGGAGAGCTCATTCTGTGTCAGTCAGTCGAATGGTGAACATCACGGATCAATTCGTGATCAAAGTTCAAGTGCAGTGTAACAACTCCCACCTGTACGTGATTTTCCCTGCCATATTCGATGTAAGAAAAAGAAAATTCATAATATTTTTGATAGAAGTGATTTTCTAAAAATTGTTCAATTGAATTGTAGACCTGATGAAGAGGACATCCATCCTCGAAACGTCGTAGAGAATAAAATTGTGAAAATCAAGAAAGGTTCAGTGTCTCCGTCTATTTCCTGATCCTACGGTATTCTAAAGGAAAATTCCCTAGGTAATTCCTTAATGATTTCCCATGTTCTTCCTAAGGGTAATTTCTATAATGACTTATGGAAATTTCCCCAAATATTCACCCAGGTTTCCCAAAGGAAAATACCTATGGAATATATAGGGAAATTACCCAAGTGAGTTCGGAAAATTACCTTGGGAGTACCAACCGTACTCCCAAGGTGATTTGTTAGTGAAAATCCCCCATGCAGTTCCTACGGTATTCTAAAGGAAAATTCCCTAGGTAATTCCTCAATGATTTTCCATGTTCTTCCTAAGGGAATTTCTATAATGACTTCTGGAAATTTCCCCAAATGTTCACCCAGGTTTCCCAAAGGAAAATACATATGGAATATTTAGGGAAATTACCCAAGTGGCCTGGAAAATTTCCTTGGGAGTACCCACCGTATTCCCGAGGTAATTTGTTAGTGAAAATCCCCCATGCAGTTCCTACGGTATTCTAAAGGAAAATTCCTTAGGTAATTCCTCAATGATTTTCCATGTTCTTCCTAAGGGAATTTCTATAATGACTTCTGGAAATTTCCCCAAATGTTCACCCAGGTTTCCCAAAGGAAAATACCTATGGAATATTTAGGGAAATTACCCAAGTGGCCTGGAAAATTTCCTTGGGAGTACCCACCGTATTCCCGAGGTAATTTGTTAGTGAAAATCCCCCATGCAGTTCCTACGGTATTCTAAAGGAAAATTCCCTAGGTAATTCCTTAATGATTTCCCATGTTCTTCCTAAGGGAATTTCTATAATGACTTCTGGAAATTTCCCCAAATGTTCACCCAGGTTTCCCAAAGGAAAATACCTATGGAATATTTAGGGAAATTACCCGAGTGTCCTGGAAAATTACCTTGGGAGTACCAGCCGTACTCCCAAGGTAATTTTCTAGTTAAAATTTCCCATGCAGTTCCTATGGTACTCTAAAGGAAAATTCCTTAGGTAATTCCTCAATGATTTTCCATGTTCTTCCTAAGGGAATTTCTATAATGACTTCTGGAAATTTCCCCAAATGTTCACCCAGGTTTCCCAAAGGAAAATACCTATGGAATATTTAGGGAAATTACCCAAGTGGCCTGGAAAATTTCCTTGGGAGTACCCACCGTATTCCCGAGGTAATTTGTTAGTGAAAATCCCCCATGCAGTTCCTACGGTATTCTAAAGGAAAATTCCTTAGGTAATTCCTCAATGATTTTCCATGTTCTTCCTAAGGGAATTTCTATAATGACTTATGGAAATTTCCCCAAATGTTCACCCAGGTTTCCCAAAGGAAAATACCTATGGAATATTTAGGGAAATTACCCAAGTGAGTTCGGAAAATTACCTTGGGAGTACCAACCGTACTCCCAAGGTGATTTGTTAGTGAAAATCCCCCATGCAGTTCCTACGGTATTCTAAAGGAAAATTCCTTAGGTAATTCCTTAATGATTTTCCATGTTCTTCCTAAGGGAATTTCTATAATGACTTCTGGAAATTTCCCCAAATGTTCACCCAGGTTTCCCAAAGGAAAATACATATGGAATATTTAGGGAAATTACCCAAGTGAGTTCGGAAAATTACCTTGGGAGTACCAACCGTACTCCCAAGGTGATTTGTTAGTGAAAATCCCCCATGCAGTTCCTACGGTATTCTAAAGGAAAATTCCCTAAGTAATTCCTTAATGATTTCCCATGTTCTTCCTAAGGGAATTTCTATAATGACTTATGGAAATTTCCCCAAATGTTCACCCAGGTTTCCCAAAGGAAAATACATATGGAATATTTAGGGAAATTACCCAAGTGAGTTCGGAAAATTACCTTGGGAGTACCAACCGTACTCCCAAGGTAATTTGTTAGTGAAAATCCCCCATGCAGTTCCTACGGTATTCTAAAGGAAAATTCCTTAGGTAATTCCTTAATGATTTCCCATGTTCTTCCTAAGGGAATTTCTATAATGACTTCTGGAAATTTCCCCAAATGTTCACCCAGGTTTCCCAAAGGAAAGTACATATGGAATATTTAGGGAAATTACCCGAGTGTCCTGGAAAATTACCTTGGGAGTACCAGCCGTACTCCCAAGGTAATTTTCTAGTTAAAATTTCCCATGCAGTTCCTATGGTACTCTAAAGGAAAATTCCTTAGGTAATTCCTCAATGATTTTCCATGTTCTTCCTAAGGGAATTTCTATAATGACTTCTGGAAATTTCCCCAAATGTTCACCCAGGTTTCCCAAAGGAAAATACATATGGAATATTTAGGGAAATTACCCAAGTGGCCTGGAAAATTTCCTTGGGAGTACCCACCGTATTCCCGAGGTAATTTGTTAGTGAAAATCCCCCATGCAGTTCCTACGGTATTCTAAAGGAAAATTCCCTAGGTAATTCCTTAATGATTTCCCATGTTCTTCCTAAGGGAATTTCTATAATGACTTCTGGAAATTTCCCCAAATGTTCACCCAGGTTTCCCAAAGGAAAATACATATGGAATATTTAGGGAAATTACCCGAGTGTCCTGGAAAATTACCTTGGGAGTACCAGCCGTACTCCCAAGGTAATTTTCTAGTTAAAATTTCCCATGCAGTTCCTATGGTATTCTAAAGGAAAATTCCTTAGGTAATTCCTCAATGATTTTCCATGTTCTTCCTAAGGGAATTTCTATAATGACTTCTGGAAATTTCCCCAAATGTTCACCCAGGTTTCCCAAAGGAAAATACATATGGAATATTTAGGGAAATTACCCGAGTGTCCTGGAAAATTACCTTGGGAGTACCAGCCGTACTCCCAAGGTAATTTTCTAGTTAAAATTTCCCATGCAGTTCCTATGGTACTCTAAAGGAAAATTCCTTAGGTAATTCCTCAATGATTTTCCATGTTCTTCCTAAGGGAATTTCTATAATGACTTCTGGAAATTTCCCCAAATGTTCATCCAGGTTTCCCAAAGGAAAATACATATGGAATATTTAGGGAAATTACCCAAGTGAGTTCGGAAAATTACCTTGGGAGTACCAACCGTACTCCCAAGGTGATTTGTTAGTGAAAATCCCCCATGCAGTTCCTACGGTATTCTAAAGGAAAATTCCCTAGGTAATTCCTTAATGATTTCCCATGTTCTTCCTAAGGGAATTTCTATAATGACTTATGGAAATTTCCCCAAATGTTCACCCAGGTTTCCCAAAGGAAAATACCTATGGAATATTTAGGGAAATTACCCAAGTGAGTTCGGAAAATTACCTTGGGAGTACCAACCGTACTCCCAAGGTGATTTGTTAGTGAAAATCCCCCATGCAGTTCCTACGGTATTCTAAAGGAAAATTCCCTAGGTAATTCCTCAATGATTTTCCATGTTCTTCCTAAGGGAATTTCTATAATGACTTCTGGAAATTTCCCCAAATGTTCACCCAGGTATCCCAAAGGAAAATACATATGGAATATTTAGGGAAATTACCCAAGTGGCCTGGAAAATTTCCTTGGGAGTACCCACCGTATTCCCGAGGTAATTTGTTAGTGAAAATCCCCCATGCAGTTCCTACGGTATTCTAAAGGAAAATTCCTTAGGTAATTCCTTAATGATTTTCCATGTTCTTCCTAAGGGAATTTCTATAATGACTTCTGGAAATTTCCCCAAATGTTCACCCAGGTTTCCCAAAGGAAAATACCTATGGAATATTTAGGGAAATTACCCAAGTGGCCTGGAAAATTTCCTTGGGAGTACCCACCGTATTCCCGAGGTAATTTGTTAGTGAAAATCCCCCATGCAGTTCCTACGGTATTCTAAAGGAAAATTCCCTAGGTAATTCCTTACTGATTTCCCATGTTCTTCCTAAGGGAATTTCTATAATGACTTCTGGAAATTTCCCCAAATGTTCACCCAGGTTTCCCAAAGGAAAATACCTATGGAATATTTAGGGAAATTACCCGAGTGTCCTGGAAAATTACCTTGGGAGTACCAGCCGTACTCCCAAGGTAATTTTCTAGTTAAAATTTCCCATGCAGTTCCTATGGTACTCTAAAGGAAAATTCCTTAGGTAATTCCTCAATGATTTTCCATGTTCTTCCTAAGGGAATTTCTATAATGACTTCTGGAAATTTCCCCAAATGTTCACCCAGGTTTCCCAAAGGAAAATACATATGGAATATTTAGGGAAATTACCCAAGTGGCCTGGAAAATTTCCTTGGGAGTACCCACCGTATTCCCGAGGTAATTTGTTAGTGAAAATCCCCCATGCAGTTCCTACGGTATTCTAAAGGAAAATTCCTTAGGTAATTCCTCAATGATTTTCCATGTTCTTCCTAAGGGAATTTCTATAATGACTTCTGGAAATTTCCCCAAATGTTCACCCAGGTTTCCCAAAGGAAAATACATATGGAATATTTAGGGAAATTACCCAAGTGAGTTCGGAAAATTACCTTGGGAGTACCAACCGTACTCCCAAGGTAATTTGTTAGTGAAAATCCCCCATGCAGTTCCTACGGTATTCTAAAGGAAAATTCCTTAGGTAATTCCTTAATGATTTCCCATGTTCTTCCTAAGGGAATTTCTATAATGACTTCTGGAAATTTCCCCAAATGTTCACCCAGGTTTCCCAAAGGAAAATACATATGGAACATTTAGGGAAATTACCCGAGTGTCCTGGAAAATTACCTTGGGAGTACCAGCCGTACTCCCAAGGTAATTTTCTAGTTAAAATTTCCCATGCAGTTCCTATGGTACTCTAAAGGAAAATTCCTTAGGTAATTCCTCAATGATTTTCCATGTTCTTCCTAAGGGAATTTCTATAATGACTTCTGGAAATTTCCCCAAATGTTCACCCAGGTTTCCCAAAGGAAAATACATATGGAATATTTAGGGAAATTACCCAAGTGGCCTGGAAAATTTCCTTGGGAGTACCCACCGTATTCCCGAGGTAATTTGTTAGTGAAAATCCCCCATGCAGTTCCTACGGTATTCTAAAGGAAAATTCCCTAGGTAATTCCTTAATGATTTCCCATGTTCTTCCTAAGGGAATTTCTATAATGACTTCTGGAAATTTCCCCAAATGTTCACCCAGGTTTCCCAAAGGAAAATACCTATGGAATATTTAGGGAAATTACCCGAGTGTCCTGGAAAATTACCTTGGGAGTACCAGCCGTACTCCCAAGGTAATTTTCTAGTTAAAATTTCCCATGCAGTTCCTATGGTACTCTAAAGGAAAATTCCTTAGGTAATTCCTCAATGATTTTCCATGTTCTTCCTAAGGGAATTTCTATAATGACTTCTGGAAATTTCCCCAAATGTTCACCCAGGTTTCCCAAAGGAAAATACATATGGAATATTTAGGGAAATTACCCGAGTGTCCTGGAAAATTACCTTGGGAGTACCAGCCGTACTCCCAAGGTAATTTTCTAGTTAAAATTTCCCATGCAGTACCTATGGTACTCTAAAGGAAAATTCCTTAGGTAATTCCTCAATGATTTTCCATGTTCTTCCTAAGGGAATTTCTATAATGACTTCTGGAAATTTCCCCAAATGTTCACCCAGGTTTCCCAAAGGAAAATACATATGGAATATTTAGGGAAATTACCCAAGTGGCCTGGAAAATTTCCTTGGGAGTACCAACCGTATTCCCGAGGTAATTTGTTAGTGAAAATCCCCCATGCAGTTCCTACGGTATTCTAAAGGAAAATTCCTTAGGTAATTCCTCAATGATTTTCCATGTTCTTCCTAAGGGAATTTCTATAATGACTTCTGGAAATTTCCCCAAATGTTCACCCAGGTTTCCCAAAGGAAAATACATATGGAATATTTAGGGAAATTACCCAAGTGAGTTCGGAAAATTACCTTGGGAGTACCAACCGTACTCCCAAGGTGATTTGTTAGTGAAAATCCCCCATGCAGTTCCTACGGTATTCTAAAGGAAAATTCCCTAAGTAATTCCTTAATGATTTCCCATGTTCTTCCTAAGGGAATTTCTATAATGACTTATGGAAATTTCCCCAAATGTTCACCCAGGTTTCCCAAAGGAAAATACATATGGAATATTTAGGGAAATTACCCAAGTGAGTTCGGAAAATTACCTTGGGAGTACCAACCGTACTCCCAAGGTAATTTGTTAGTGAAAATCCCCCATGCAGTTCCTACGGTATTCTAAAGGAAAATTCCTTAGGTAATTCCTTAATGATTTCCCATGTTCTTCCTAAGGGAATTTCTATAATGACTTCTGGAAATTTCCCCAAATGTTCACCCAGGTTTCCCAAAGGAAAGTACATATGGAATATTTAGGGAAATTACCCGAGTGTCCTGGAAAATTACCTTGGGAGTACCAGCCGTACTCCCAAGGTAATTTTCTAGTTAAAATTTCCCATGCAGTTCCTATGGTACTCTAAAGGAAAATTCCTTAGGTAATTCCTCAATGATTTTCCATGTTCTTCCTAAGGGAATTTCTATAATGACTTCTGGAAATTTCCCCAAATGTTCACCCAGGTTTCCCAAAGGAAAATACATATGGAATATTTAGGGAAATTACCCAAGTGGCCTGGAAAATTTCCTTGGGAGTACCCACCGTATTCCCGAGGTAATTTGTTAGTGAAAATCCCCCATGCAGTTCCTACGGTATTCTAAAGGAAAATTCCCTAGGTAATTCCTTAATGATTTCCCATGTTCTTCCTAAGGGAATTTCTATAATGACTTCTGGAAATTTCCCCAAATGTTCACCCAGGTTTCCCAAAGGAAAATACCTATGGAATATTTAGGGAAATTACCCGAGTGTCCTGGAAAATTACCTTGGGAGTACCAGCCGTACTCCCAAGGTAATTTTCTAGTTAAAATTTCCCATGCAGTTCCTATGGTATTCTAAAGGAAAATTCCTTAGGTAATTCCTCAATGATTTTCCATGTTCTTCCTAAGGGAATTTCTATAATGACTTCTGGAAATTTCCCCAAATGTTCACCCAGGTTTCCCAAAGGAAAATACATATGGAATATTTAGGGAAATTACCCGAGTGTCCTGGAAAATTACCTTAGGAGTACCAGCCGTACTCCCAAGGTAATTTTCTAGTTAAAATTTCCCATGCAGTTCCTATGGTACTCTAAAGGAAAATTCCTTAGGTAATTCCTCAATGATTTTCCATGTTCTTCCTAAGGGAATTTCTATAATGACTTCTGGAAATTTCCCCAAATGTTCACCCAGGTTTCCCAAAGGAAAATACATATGGAATATTTAGGGAAATTACCCAAGTGAGTTCGGAAAATTACCTTGGGAGTACCAACCGTACTCCCAAGGTGATTTGTTAGTGAAAATCCCCCATGCAGTTCCTACGGTATTCTAAAGGAAAATTCCCTAGGTAATTCCTTAATGATTTCCCATGTTCTTCCTAAGGGAATTTCTATAATGACTTATGGAAATTTCCCCAAATGTTCACCCAGGTTTCCCAAAGGAAAATACATATGGAATATTTAGGGAAATTACCCAAGTGAGTTCGGAAAATTACCTTGGGAGTACCAACCGTACTCCCAAGGTGATTTGTTAGTGAAAATCCCCCATGCAGTTCCTACGGTATTCTAAAGGAAAATTCCCTAGGTAATTCCTCAATGATTTTCCATGTTCTTCCTAAGGGAATTTCTATAATGACTTCTGGAAATTTCCCCAAATGTTCACCCAGGTTTCCCAAAGGAAAATACATATGGAATATTTAGGGAAATTACCCAAGTGGCCTGGAAAATTTCCTTGGGAGTACCCACCGTATTCCCGAGGTAATTTGTTAGTGAAAATCCCCCATGCAGTTCCTACGGTATTCTAAAGGAAAATTCCTTAGGTAATTCCTCAATGATTTTCCATGTTCTTCCTAAGGGAATTTCTATAATGACTTCTGGAAATTTCCCCAAATGTTCACCCAGGTTTCCCAAAGGAAAATACCTATGGAATATTTAGGGAAATTACCCAAGTGGCCTGGAAAATTTCCTTGGGAGTACCCACCGTATTCCCGAGGTAATTTGTTAGTGAAAATCCCCCATGCAGTTCCTACGGTATTCTAAAGGAAAATTCCCTAGGTAATTCCTTACTGATTTCCCATGTTCTTCCTAAGGGAATTTCTATAATGACTTCTGGAAATTTCCCCAAATGTTCACCCAGGTTTCCCAAAGGAAAATACCTATGGAATATTTAGGGAAATTACCCGAGTGTCCTGGAAAATTACCTTGGGAGTACCAGCCGTACTCCCAAGGTAATTTTCTAGTTAAAATTTCCCATGCAGTTCCTATGGTACTCTAAAGGAAAATTCCTTAGGTAATTCCTCAATGATTTTCCATGTTCTTCCTAAGGGAATTTCTATAATGACTTCTGGAAATTTCCCCAAATGTTCACCCAGGTTTCCCAAAGGAAAATACCTATGGAATATTTAGGGAAATTACCCAAGTGGCCTGGAAAATTTCCTTGGGAGTACCCACCGTATTCCCGAGGTAATTTGTTAGTGAAAATCCCCCATGCAGTTCCTACGGTATTCTAAAGGAAAATTCCTTAGGTAATTCCTCAATGATTTTCCATGTTCTTCCTAAGGGAATTTCTATAATGACTTCTGGAAATTTCCCCAAATGTTCACCCAGGTTTCCCAAAGGAAAATACATATGGAATATTTAGGGAAATTACCCAAGTGAGTTCGGAAAATTACCTTGGGAGTACCAACCGTACTCCCAAGGTAATTTGTTAGTGAAAATCCCCCATGCAGTTCCTACGGTATTCTAAAGGAAAATTCCTTAGGTAATTCCTTAATGATTTCCCATGTTCTTCCTAAGGGAATTTCTATAATGACTTCTGGAAATTTCCCCAAATGTTCACCCAGGCTTCCCAAAGGAAAATACATATGGAATATTTAGGGAAATTACCCGAGTGTCCTGGAAAATTACCTTGGGAGTACCAGCCGTACTCCCAAGGTAATTTTCTAGTTAAAATTTCCCATGCAGTTCCTATGGTACTCTAAAGGAAAATTCCTTAGGTAATTCCTCAATGATTTTCCATGTTCTTCCTAAGGGAATTTCTATAATGACTTCTGGAAATTTCCCCAAATGTTCACCCAGGTTTCCCAAAGGAAAATACATATGGAATATTTAGGGAAATTACCCAAGTGGCCTGGAAAATTTCCTTGGGAGTACCCACCGTATTCCCGAGGTAATTTGTTAGTGAAAATCCCCCATGCAGTTCCTACGGTATTCTAAAGGAAAATTCCTCAGGTAATTCCTCAATGATTTTCCATGTTCTTCCTAAGGGAATTTCTATAATGACTTCTGGAAATTTCCCCAAATGTTCACCCAGGTTTCCCAAAGGAAAATACATATGGAATATTTAGGGAAATTACCCAAGTGAGTTCGGAAAATTACCTTGGGAGTACCAACCGTACTCCCAAGGTGATTTGTTAGTGAAAATCCCCCATGCAGTTCCTACGGTATTCTAAAGGAAAATTCCCTAAGTAATTCCTTAATGATTTCCCATGTTCTTCCTAAGGGAATTTCTATAATGACTTATGGAAATTTCCCCAAATGTTCACCCAGGTTTCCCAAAGGAAAATACATATGGAATATTTAGGGAAATTACCCAAGTGAGTTCGGAAAATTACCTTGGGAGTACCAACCGTACTCCCAAGGTAATTTGTTAGTGAAAATCCCCCATGCAGTTCCTACGGTATTCTAAAGGAAAATTCCTTAGGTAATTCCTTAATGATTTCCCATGTTCTTCCTAAGGGAATTTCTATAATGACTTCTGGAAATTTCCCCAAATGTTCACCCAGGTTTCCCAAAGGAAAGTACATATGGAATATTTAGGGAAATTACCCGAGTGTCCTGGAAAATTACCTTGGGAGTACCAGCCGTACTCCCAAGGTAATTTTCTAGTTAAAATTTCCCATGCAGTTCCTATGGTACTCTAAAGGAAAATTCCTTAGGTAATTCCTCAATGATTTTCCATGTTCTTCCTAAGGGAATTTCTATAATGACTTCTGGAAATTTCCCCAAATGTTCACCCAGGTTTCCCAAAGGAAAATACATATGGAATATTTAGGGAAATTACCCAAGTGGCCTGGAAAATTTCCTTGGGAGTACCCACCGTATTCCCGAGGTAATTTGTTAGTGAAAATCCCCCATGCAGTTCCTACGGTATTCTAAAGGAAAATTCCCTAGGTAATTCCTTAATGATTTCCCATGTTCTTCCTAAGGGAATTTCTATAATGACTTCTGGAAATTTCCCCAAATGTTCACCCAGGTTTCCCAAAGGAAAATACCTATGGAATATTTAGGGAAATTACCCGAGTGTCCTGGAAAATTACCTTGGGAGTACCAGCCGTACTCCCAAGGTAATTTTCTAGTTAAAATTTCCCATGCAGTTCCTATGGTATTCTAAAGGAAAATTCCTTAGGTAATTCCTCAATGATTTTCCATGTTCTTCCTAAGGGAATTTCTATAATGACTTCTGGAAATTTCCCCAAATGTTCACCCAGGTTTCCCAAAGGAAAATACATATGGAATATTTAGGGAAATTACCCGAGTGTCCTGGAAAATTACCTTGGGAGTACCAGCCGTACTCCCAAGGTAATTTTCTAGTTAAAATTTCCCATGCAGTTCCTATGGTACTCTAAAGGAAAATTCCTTAGGTAATTCCTCAATGATTTTCCATGTTCTTCCTAAGGGAATTTCTATAATGACTTCTGGAAATTTCCCCAAATGTTCACCCAGGTTTCCCAAAGGAAAATACATATGGAATATTTAGGGAAATTACCCAAGTGAGTTCGGAAAATTACCTTGGGAGTACCAACCGTACTCCCAAGGTGATTTGTTAGTGAAAATCCCCCATGCAGTTCCTACGGTATTCTAAAGGAAAATTCCCTAGGTAATTCCTTAATGATTTCCCATGTTCTTCCTAAGGGAATTTCTATAATGACTTATGGAAATTTCCCCAAATGTTCACCCAGGTTTCCCAAAGGAAAATACATATGGAATATTTAGGGAAATTACCCAAGTGAGTTCGGAAAATTACCTTGGGAGTACCAACCGTACTCCCAAGGTGATTTGTTAGTGAAAATCCCCCATGCAGTTCCTACGGTATTCTAAAGGAAAATTCCCTAGGTAATTCCTCAATGATTTTCCATGTTCTTCCTAAGGGAATTTCTATAATGACTTCTGGAAATTTCCCCAAATGTTCACCCAGGTTTCCCAAAGGAAAATACATATGGAATATTTAGGGAAATTACCCAAGTGGCCTGGAAAATTTCCTTGGGAGTACCCACCGTATTCCCGAGGTAATTTGTTAGTGAAAATCCCCCATGCAGTTCCTACGGTATTCTAAAGGAAAATTCCTTAGGTAATTCCTCAATGATTTTCCATGTTCTTCCTAAGGGAATTTCTATAATGACTTCTGGAAATTTCCCCAAATGTTCACCCAGGTTTCCCAAAGGAAAATACCTATGGAATATTTAGGGAAATTACCCAAGTGGCCTGGAAAATTTCCTTGGGAGTACCCACCGTATTCCCGAGGTAATTTGTTAGTGAAAATCCCCCATGCAGTTCCTACGGTATTCTAAAGGAAAATTCCCTAGGTAATTCCTTACTGATTTCCCATGTTCTTCCTAAGGGAATTTCTATAATGACTTCTGGAAATTTCCCCAAATGTTCACCCAGGTTTCCCAAAGGAAAATACCTATGGAATATTTAGGGAAATTACCCGAGTGTCCTGGAAAATTACCTTGGGAGTACCAGCCGTACTCCCAAGGTAATTTTCTAGTTAAAATTTCCCATGCAGTTCCTATGGTACTCTAAAGGAAAATTCCTTAGGTAATTCCTCAATGATTTTCCATGTTCTTCCTAAGGGAATTTCTATAATGACTTCTGGAAATTTCCCCAAATGTTCACCCAGGTTTCCCAAAGGAAAATACCTATGGAATATTTAGGGAAATTACCCAAGTGGCCTGGAAAATTTCCTTGGGAGTACCCACCGTATTCCCGAGGTAATTTGTTAGTGAAAATCCCCCATGCAGTTCCTACGGTATTCTAAAGGAAAATTCCTTAGGTAATTCCTCAATGATTTTCCATGTTCTTCCTAAGGGAATTTCTATAATCACTTCTGGAAATTTCCCCAAATGTTCACCCAGGTTTCCCAAAGGAAAATACATATGGAATATTTAGGGAAATTACCCAAGTGAGTTCGGAAAATTACCTTGGGAGTACCAACCGTACTCCCAAGGTAATTTGTTAGTGAAAATCCCCCATGCAGTTCCTACGGTATTCTAAAGGAAAATTCCTTAGGTAATTCCTTAATGATTTCCCATGTTCTTCCTAAGGGAATTTCTATAATGACTTCTGGAAATTTCCCCAAATGTTCACCCAGGTTTCCCAAAGGAAAATACATATGGAATATTTAGGGAAATTACCCGAGTGTCCTGGAAAATTACCTTGGGAGTACCAGCCGTACTCCCAAGGTAATTTTCTAGTTAAAATTTCCCATGCAGTTCCTATGGTACTCTAAAGGAAAATTCCTTAGGTAATTCCTCAATGATTTTCCATGTTCTTCCTAAGGGAATTTCTATAATGACTTCTGGAAATTTCCCCAAATGTTCACCCAGGTTTCCCAAAGGAAAATACATATGGAATATTTAGGGAAATTACCCAAGTGGCCTGGAAAATTTCCTTGGGAGTACCCACCGTATTCCCGAGGTAATTTGTTAGTGAAAATCCCCCATGCAGTTCCTACGGTATTCTAAAGGAAAATTCCTTAGGTAATTCCTCAATAATTTTCCATGTTCTTCCTAAGGGAATTTCTATAATGACTTCTGGAAATTTCCCCAAATGTTCACCCAGGTTTCCCAAAGGAAAATACATATGGAATATTTAGGGAAATTACCCAAGTGAGTTCGGAAAATTACCTTGGGAGTACCAACCGTACTCCCAAGGTGATTTGTTAGTGAAAATCCCCCATGCAGTTCCTACGGTATTCTAAAGGAAAATTCCCTAAGTAATTCCTTAATGATTTCCCATGTTCTTCCTAAGGGAATTTCTATAATGACTTATGGAAATTTCCCCAAATGTTCACCCAGGTTTCCCAAAGGAAAATACATATGGAATATTTAGGGAAATTACCCAAGTGAGTTCGGAAAATTACCTTGGGAGTACCAACCGTACTCCCAAGGTAATTTGTTAGTGAAAATCCCCCATGCAGTTCCTACGGTATTCTAAAGGAAAATTCCTTAGGTAATTCCTTAATGATTTCCCATGTTCTTCCTAAGGGAATTTCTATAATGACTTCTGGAAATTTCCCCAAATGTTCACCCAGGTTTCCCAAAGGAAAGTACATATGGAATATTTAGGGAAATTACCCGAGTGTCCTGGAAAATTACCTTGGGAGTACCAGCCGTACTTCCAAGGTAATTTTCTAGTTAAAATTTCCCATGCAGTTCCTATGGTACTCTAAAGGAAAATTCCTTAGGTAATTCCTCAATGATTTTCCATGTTCTTCCTAAGGGAATTTCTATAATGACTTCTGGAAATTTCCCCAAATGTTCACCCAGGTTTCCCAAAGGAAAATACCTATGGAATATTTAGGGAAATTACCCAAGTGGCCTGGAAAATTTCCTTGGGAGTACCCACCGTATTCCCGAGGTAATTTGTTAGTGAAAATCCCCCATGCAGTTCCTACGGTATTCTAAAGGAAAATTCCCTAGGTAATTCCTTACTGATTTCCCATGTTCTTCCTAAGGGAATTTCTATAATGACTTCTGGAAATTTCCCCAAATGTTCACCCAGGTTTCCCAAAGGAAAATACCTATGGAATATTTAGGGAAATTACCCAAGTGGCCTGGAAAATTTCCTTGGGAGTACCCACCGTATTCCCGAGGTAATTTGTTAGTGAAAATCCCCCATGCAGTTCCTACGGTATTCTAAAGGAAAATTCCCTAGGTAATTCCTTACTGATTTCCCATGTTCTTCCTAAGGGAATTTCTATAATGACTTCTGGAAATTTCCCCAAATG
This sequence comes from Phlebotomus papatasi, assembly GCF_024763615.1. Classification (NCBI taxonomy): domain Eukaryota; kingdom Metazoa; phylum Arthropoda; class Insecta; order Diptera; family Psychodidae; genus Phlebotomus; species Phlebotomus papatasi. The sequence continues at coordinate 53,281 of NW_026604523.1, forward strand.
TTCACCCAGGTTTCCCAAAGGAAAATACCTATGGAATATTTAGGGAAATTACCCGAGTGTCCTGGAAAATTACCTTGGGAGTACCAGCCGTACTCCCAAGGTAATTTTCTAGTTAAAATTTCCCATGCAGTTCCTATGGTACTCTAAAGGAAAATTCCTTAGGTAATTCCTCAATGATTTTCCATGTTCTTCCTAAGGGAATTTCTATAATGACTTCTGGAAATTTCCCCAAATGTTCACCCAGGTTTCCCAAAGGAAAATACCTATGGAATATTTAGGGAAATTACCCAAGTGGCCTGGAAAATTTCCTTGGGAGTACCCACCGTATTCCCGAGGTAATTTGTTAGTGAAAATCCCCTATGCAGTTCCTACGGTATTCTAAAGGAAAATTCCTTAGGTAATTCCTCAATGATTTTCCATGTTCTTCCTAAGGGAATTTCTATAATGACTTCTGGAAATTTCCCCAAATGTTCACCCAGGTTTCCCAAAGGAAAATACATATGGAATATTTAGGGAAATTACCCAAGTGAGTTCGGAAAATTACCTTGGGAGTACCAACCGTACTCCCAAGGTAATTTGTTAGTGAAAATCCCCCATGCAGTTCCTACGGTATTCTAAAGGAAAATTCCTTAGGTAATTCCTTAATGATTTCCCATGTTCTTCCTAAGGGAATTTCTATAATGACTTCTGGAAATTTCCCCAAATGTTCACCCAGGTTTCCCAAAGGAAAATACCTATGGAATATTTAGGGAAATTACCCAAGTGGCCTGGAAAATTTCCTTGGGAGTACCCACCGTATTCCCGAGGTAATTTGTTAGTGAAAATCCCCCATGCAGTTCCTACGGTATTCTAAAGGAAAATTCCCTAGGTAATTCCTTACTGATTTCCCATGTTCTTCCTAAGGGAATTTCTATAATGACTTCTGGAAATTTCCCCAAATGTTCACCCAGGTTTCCCAAAGGAAAATACCTATGGAATATTTAGGGAAATTACCCGAGTGTCCTGGAAAATTACCTTGGGAGTACCAGCCGTACTCCCAAGGTAATTTTCTAGTTAAAATTTCCCATGCAGTTCCTATGGTACTCTAAAGGAAAATTCCTTAGGTAATTCCTCAATGATTTTCCATGTTCTTCCTAAGGGAATTTCTATAATGACTTCTGGAAATTTCCCCAAATGTTCACCCAGGTTTCCCAAAGGAAAATACCTATGGAATATTTAGGGAAATTACCCAAGTGGCCTGGAAAATTTCCTTGGGAGTACCCACCGTATTCCCGAGGTAATTTGTTAGTGAAAATCCCCCATGCAGTTCCTACGGTATTCTAAAGGAAAATTCCTTAGGTAATTCCTCAATGATTTTCCATGTTCTTCCTAAGGGAATTTCTATAATGACTTCTGGAAATTTCCCCAAATGTTCACCCAGGTTTCCCAAAGGAAAATACATATGGAATATTTAGGGAAATTACCCAAGTGAGTTCGGAAAATTACCTTGGGAGTACCAACCGTACTCCCAAGGTAATTTGTTAGTGAAAATCCCCCATGCAGTTCCTACGGTATTCTAAAGGAAAATTCCTTAGGTAATTCCTTAATGATTTCCCATGTTCTTCCTAAGGGAATTTCTATAATGACTTCTGGAAATTTCCCCAAATGTTCACCCAGGTTTCCCAAAGGAAAATACATATGGAATATTTAGGGAAATTACCCGAGTGTCCTGGAAAATTACCTTGGGAGTACCAGCCGTACTCCCAAGGTAATTTTCTAGTTAAAATTTCCCATGCAGTTCCTATGGTACTCTAAAGGAAAATTCCTTAGGTAATTCCTCAATGATTTTCCATGTTCTTCCTAAGGGAATTTCTATAATGACTTCTGGAAATTTCCCCAAATGTTCACCCAGGTTTCCCAAAGGAAAATACATATGGAATATTTAGGGAAATTACCCAAGTGGCCTGGAAAATTTCCTTGGGAGTACCCACCGTATTCCCGAGGTAATTTGTTAGTGAAAATCCCCCATGCAGTTCCTACGGTATTCTAAAGGAAAATTCCTTAGGTAATTCCTCAATAATTTTCCATGTTCTTCCTAAGGGAATTTCTATAATGACTTCTGGAAATTTCCCCAAATGTTCACCCAGGTTTCCCAAAGGAAAATACATATGGAATATTTAGGGAAATTACCCAAGTGAGTTCGGAAAATTACCTTGGGAGTACCAACCGTACTCCCAAGGTGATTTGTTAGTGAAAATCCCCCATGCAGTTCCTACGGTATTCTAAAGGAAAATTCCCTAAGTAATTCCTTAATGATTTCCCATGTTCTTCCTAAGGGAATTTCTATAATGACTTATGGAAATTTCCCCAAATGTTCACCCAGGTTTCCCAAAGGAAAATACATATGGAATATTTAGGGAAATTACCCAAGTGAGTTCGGAAAATTACCTTGGGAGTACCAACCGTACTCCCAAGGTAATTTGTTAGTGAAAATCCCCCATGCAGTTCCTACGGTATTCTAAAGGAAAATTCCTTAGGTAATTCCTTAATGATTTCCCATGTTCTTCCTAAGGGAATTTCTATAATGACTTCTGGAAATTTCCCCAAATGTTCACCCAGGTTTCCCAAAGGAAAGTACATATGGAATATTTAGGGAAATTACCCGAGTGTCCTGGAAAATTACCTTGGGAGTACCAGCCGTACTCCCAAGGTAATTTTCTAGTTAAAATTTCCCATGCAGTTCCTATGGTACTCTAAAGGAAAATTCCTTAGGTAATTCCTCAATGATTTTCCATGTTCTTCCTAAGGGAATTTCTATAATGACTTCTGGAAATTTCCCCAAATGTTCACCCAGGTTTCCCAAAGGAAAATACCTATGGAATATTTAGGGAAATTACCCAAGTGGCCTGGAAAATTTCCTTGGGAGTACCCACCGTATTCCCGAGGTAATTTGTTAGTGAAAATCCCCCATGCAGTTCCTACGGTATTCTAAAGGAAAATTCCCTAGGTAATTCCTTACTGATTTCCCATGTTCTTCCTAAGGGAATTTCTATAATGACTTCTGGAAATTTCCCCAAATGTTCACCCAGGTTTCCCAAAGGAAAATACCTATGGAATATTTAGGGAAATTACCCAAGTGGCCTGGAAAATTTCCTTGGGAGTACCCACCGTATTCCCGAGGTAATTTGTTAGTGAAAATCCCCCATGCAGTTCCTACGGTATTCTAAAGGAAAATTCCCTAGGTAATTCCTTACTGATTTCCCATGTTCTTCCTAAGGGAATTTCTATAATGACTTCTGGAAATTTCCCCAAATGTTCACCCAGGTTTCCCAAAGGAAAATACCTATGGAATATTTAGGGAAATTACCCGAGTGTCCTGGAAAATTACCTTGGGAGTACCAGCCGTACTCCCAAGGTAATTTTCTAGTTAAAATTTCCCATGCAGTTCCTATGGTACTCTAAAGGAAAATTCCTTAGGTAATTCCTCAATGATTTTCCATGTTCTTCCTAAGGGAATTTCTATAATGACTTCTGGAAATTTCCCCAAATGTTCACCCAGGTTTCCCAAAGGAAAATACCTATGGAATATTTAGGGAAATTACCCAAGTGGCCTGGAAAATTTCCTTGGGAGTACCCACCGTATTCCCGAGGTAATTTGTTAGTGAAAATCCCCCATGCAGTTCCTACGGTATTCTAAAGGAAAATTCCTTAGGTAATTCCTCAATGATTTTCCATGTTCTTCCTAAGGGAATTTCTATAATGACTTCTGGAAATTTCCCCAAATGTTCACCCAGGTTTCCCAAAGGAAAATACATATGGAATATTTAGGGAAATTACCCAAGTGAGTTCGGAAAATTACCTTGGGAGTACCAACCGTACTCCCGAGGTAATTTGTTAGTGAAAATCCCCCATGCAGTTCCTACGGTATTCTAAAGGAAAATTCCTTAGGTAATTCCTTAATGATTTCCCATGTTCTTCCTAAGGGAATTTCTATAATGACTTCTGGAAATTTCCCCAAATGTTCACCCAGGTTTCCCAAAGGAAAATACATATGGAATATTTAGGGAAATTACCCGAGTGTCCTGGAAAATTACCTTGGGAGTACCAGCCGTACTCCCAAGGTAATTTTCTAGTTAAAATTTCCCATGCAGTTCCTATGGTACTCTAAAGGAAAATTCCTTAGGTAATTCCTCAATGATTTTCCATGTTCTTCCTAAGGGAATTTCTATAATGACTTCTGGAAATTTCCCCAAATGTTCACCCAGGTTTCCCAAAGGAAAATACATATGGAATATTTAGGGAAATTACCCAAGTGGCCTGGAAAATTTCCTTGGGAGTACCCACCGTATTCCCGAGGTAATTTGTTAGTGAAAATCCCCCATGCAGTTCCTACGGTATTCTAAAGGAAAATTCCTTAGGTAATTCCTCAATAATTTTCCATGTTCTTCCTAAGGGAATTTCTATAATGACTTCTGGAAATTTCCCCAAATGTTCACCCAGGTTTCCCAAAGGAAAATACATATGGAATATTTAGGGAAATTACCCAAGTGAGTTCGGAAAATTACCTTGGGAGTACCAACCGTACTCCCAAGGTGATTTGTTAGTGAAAATCCCCCATGCAGTTCCTACGGTATTCTAAAGGAAAATTCCCTAAGTAATTCCTTAATGATTTCCCATGTTCTTCCTAAGGGAATTTCTATAATGACTTATGGAAATTTCCCCAAATGTTCACCCAGGTTTCCCAAAGGAAAATACATATGGAATATTTAGGGAAATTACCCAAGTGAGTTCGGAAAATTACCTTGGGAGTACCAACCGTACTCCCAAGGTAATTTGTTAGTGAAAATCCCCCATGCAGTTCCTACGGTATTCTAAAGGAAAATTCCTTAGGTAATTCCTTAATGATTTCCCATGTTCTTCCTAAGGGAATTTCTATAATGACTTCTGGAAATTTCCCCAAATGTTCACCCAGGTTTCCCAAAGGAAAGTACATATGGAATATTTAGGGAAATTACCCGAGTGTCCTGGAAAATTACCTTGGGAGTACCAGCCGTACTCCCAAGGTAATTTTCTAGTTAAAATTTCCCATGCAGTTCCTATGGTACTCTAAAGGAAAATTCCTTAGGTAATTCCTCAATGATTTTCCATGTTCTTCCTAAGGGAATTTCTATAATGACTTCTGGAAATTTCCCCAAATGTTCACCCAGGTTTCCCAAAGGAAAATACCTATGGAATATTTAGGGAAATTACCCAAGTGGCCTGGAAAATTTCCTTGGGAGTACCCACCGTATTCCCGAGGTAATTTGTTAGTGAAAATCCCCCATGCAGTTCCTACGGTATTCTAAAGGAAAATTCCCTAGGTAATTCCTTACTGATTTCCCATGTTCTTCCTAAGGGAATTTCTATAATGACTTCTGGAAATTTCCCCAAATGTTCACCCAGGTTTCCCAAAGGAAAATACCTATGGAATATTTAGGGAAATTACCCAAGTGGCCTGGAAAATTTCCTTGGGAGTACCCACCGTATTCCCGAGGTAATTTGTTAGTGAAAATCCCCCATGCAGTTCCTACGGTATTCTAAAGGAAAATTCCCTAGGTAATTCCTTACTGATTTCCCATGTTCTTCCTAAGGGAATTTCTATAATGACTTCTGGAAATTTCCCCAAATGTTCACCCAGGTTTCCCAAAGGAAAATACCTATGGAATATTTAGGGAAATTACCCAAGTGGCCTGGAAAATTTCCTTGGGAGTACCCACCGTATTCCCGAGGTAATTTGTTAGTGAAAATCCCCCATGCAGTTCCTACGGTATTCTAAAGGAAAATTCCTTAGGTAATTCCTCAATGATTTTCCATGTTCTTCCTAAGGGAATTTCTATAATGACTTCTGGAAATTTCCCCAAATGTTCACCCAGGTTTCCCAAAGGAAAATACATATGGAATATTTAGAGAAATTACCCAAGTGGCCTGGAAAATTTCCTTGGGAGTACCCACCGTATTCCCGAGGTAATTTGTTAGTGAAAATCCCCCATGCAGTTCCTACGGTATTCTAAAGGAAAATTCCTTAGGTAATTCCTCAATGATTTTCCATGTTCTTCCTAAGGGAATTTCTATAATGACTTCTGGAAATTTCCCCAAATGTTCACCCAGGTTTCCCAAAGGAAAATACATATGGAATATTTAGGGAAATTACCCAAGTGAGTTCGGAAAATTACCTTGGGAGTACCAACCGTACTCCCAAGGTAATTTGTTAGTGAAAATCCCCCATGCAGTTCCTACGGTATTCTAAAGGAAAATTCCTTAGGTAATTCCTCAATGATTTTCCATGTTCTTCCTAAGGGAATTTCTATAATGACTTATGGAAATTTCCCCAAATGTTCACCCAGGTTTCCCAAAGGAAAATACATATGGAATATTTAGGGAAATTACCCAAGTGAGTTCGGAAAATTACCTTGGGAGTACCAACCGTACTCCCAAGGTGATTTGTTAGTGAAAATCCCCCATGCAGTTCCTACGGTATTCTAAAGGAAAATTCCTTAGGTAATTCCTTAATGATTTCCCATGTTCTTCCTAAGGGAATTTCTATAATGACTTCTGGAAATTTCCCCAAATGTTCACCCAGGTTTCCCAAAGGAAAGTACATATGGAATATTTAGGGAAATTACCCAAGTGGCCTGGAAAATTTCCTTGGGAGTACCCACCGTATTCCCGAGGTAATTTGTTAGTGAAAATCCCCCATGCAGTTCCTACGGTATTCTAAAGGAAAATTCCTTAGGTAATTCCTCAATGATTTTCCATGTTCTTCCTAAGGGAATTTCTATAATGACTTCTGGAAATTTCCCCAAATGTTCACCCAGGTTTCCCAAAGGAAAATACATATGGAATATTTAGGGAAATTACCCAAGTGAGTTCGGAAAATTACCTTGGGAGTACCAACCGTACTCCCAAGGTAATTTGTTAGTGAAAATCCCCCATGCAGTTCCTACGGTATTCTAAAGGAAAATTCCTTAGGTAATTCCTCAATGATTTTCCATGTTCTTCCTAAGGGAATTTCTATAATGACTTCTGGAAATTTCCCCAAATGTTCACCCAGGTTTCCCAAAGGAAAATACATATGGAATATTTAGGGAAATTACCCAAGTGGCCTGGAAAATTTCCTTGGGAGTACCCACCGTATTCCCGAGGTAATTTGTTAGTGAAAATCCCCCATGCAGTTCCTACGGTATTCTAAAGGAAAATTCCTTAGGTAATTCCTCAATGATTTTCCATGTTCTTCCTAAGGGAATTTCTATAATGACTTCTGGAAATTTCCCCAAATGTTCACCCAGGTTTCCCAAAGGAAAATACATATGGAATATTTAGGGAAATTACCAAAGTGAGTTCGGAAAATTACCTTGGGAGTACCAACCGTACTCCCAAGGTGATTTGTTAGTGAAAATCCCCCATGCAGTTCCTACGGTATTCTAAAGGAAAATTCCCTAAGTAATTCCTTAATGATTTCCCATGTTCTTCCTAAGGGAATTTCTATAATGACTTATGGAAATTTCCCCAAATGTTCACCCAGGTTTCCCAAAGGAAAATACATATGGAATATTTAGGGAAATTACCCAAGTGAGTTCGGAAAATTACCTTGGGAGTACCAACCGTACTCCCAAGGTAATTTGTTAGTGAAAATCCCCCATGCAGTTCCTACGGTATTCTAAAGGAAAATTCCTTAGGTAATTCCTTAATGATTTCCCATGTTCTTCCTAAGGGAATTTCTATAATGACTTCTGGAAATTTCCCCAAATGTTCACCCAGGTTTCCCAAAGGAAAGTACATATGGAATATTTAGGGAAATTACCCAAGTGGCCTGGAAAATTTCCTTGGGAGTACCCACCGTATTCCCGAGGTAATTTGTTAGTGAAAATCCCCCATGCAGTTCCTACGGTATTCTAAAGGAAAATTCCTTAGGTAATTCCTCAATGATTTTCCATGTTCTTCCTAAGGGAATTTCTATAATGACTTCTGGAAATTTCCCCAAATGTTCACCCAGGTTTCCCAAAGGAAAATACATATGGAATATTTAGGGAAATTACCCAAGTGAGTTCGGAAAATTACCTTGGGAGTACCAACCGTACTCCCAAGGTAATTTGTTAGTGAAAATCCCCCATGCAGTTCCTACGGTATTCTAAAGGAAAATTCCTTAGGTAATTCCTTAATGATTTCCCATGTTCTTCCTAAGGGAATTTCTATAATGACTTCTGGAAATTTCCCCAAATGTTCACCCAGGTTTCCCAAAGGAAAATACATATGGAATATTTAGGGAAATTACCCGAGTGTCCTGGAAAATTACCTTGGGAGTACCAGCCGTACTCCCAAGGTAATTTTCTAGTTAAAATTTCCCATGCAGTTCCTATGGTACTCTAAAGGAAAATTCCTTAGGTAATTCCTCAATGATTTTCCATGTTCTTCCTAAGGGAATTTCTATAATGACTTCTGGAAATTTCCCCAAATGTTCACCCAGGTTTCCCAAAGGAAAATACATATGGAATATTTAGGGAAATTACCCAAGTGGCCTGGAAAATTTCCTTGGGAGTACCCACCGTATTCCCGAGGTAATTTGTTAGTGAAAATCCCCCATGCAGTTCCTACGGTATTCTAAAGGAAAATTCCTTAGGTAATTCCTCAATGATTTTCCATGTTCTTCCTAAGGGAATTTCTATAATGACTTCTGGAAATTTCCCCAAATGTTCACCCAGGTTTCCCAAAGGAAAATACATATGGAATATTTAGGGAAATTACCCAAGTGAGTTCGGAAAATTACCTTGGGAGTACCAACCGTACTCCCAAGGTGATTTGTTAGTGAAAATCCCCCATGCAGTTCCTACGGTATTCTAAAGGAAAATTCCCTAAGTAATTCCTTAATGATTTCCCATGTTCTTCCTAAGGGAATTTCTATAATGACTTATGGAAATTTCCCCAAATGTTCACCCAGGTTTCCCAAAGGAAAATACATATGGAATATTTAGGGAAATTACCCAAGTGAGTTCGGAAAATTACCTTGGGAGTACCAACCGTACTCCCAAGGTAATTTGTTAGTGAAAATCCCCCATGCAGTTCCTACGGTATTCTAAAGGAAAATTCCTTAGGTAATTCCTTAATGATTTCCCATGTTCTTCCTAAGGGAATTTCTATAATGACTTCTGGAAATTTCCCCAAATGTTCACCCAGGTTTCCCAAAGGAAAGTACATATGGAATATTTAGGGAAATTACCCGAGTGTCCTGGAAAATTACCTTGGGAGTACCAGCCGTACTCCCAAGGTAATTTTCTAGTTAAAATTTCCCATGCAGTTCCTATGGTACTCTAAAGGAAAATTCCTTAGGTAATTCCTCAATGATTTTCCATGTTCTTCCTAAGGGAATTTCTATAATGACTTCTGGAAATTTCCCCAAATGTTCACCCAGGTTTCCCAAAGGAAAATACATATGGAATATTTAGGGAAATTACCCAAATGGCCTGGAAAATTTCCTTGGGAGTACCCACCGTATTCCCGAGGTAATTTGTTAGTGAAAATCCCCCATGCAGTTCCTACGGTATTCTAAAGGAAAATTCCTTAGGTAATTCCTTAATGATTTCCCATGTTCTTCCTAAGGGAATTTCTATAATGACTTCTGGAAATTTCCCCAAATGTTCACCCAGGTTTCCCAAAGGAAAATACCTATGGAATATTTAGGGAAATTACCCGAGTGTCCTGGAAAATTACCTTGGGAGTACCAGCCGTACTCCCAAGGTAATTTTCTAGTTAAAATTTCCCATGCAGTTCCTATGGTATTCTAAAGGAAAATTCCTTAGGTAATTCCTCAATGATTTTCCATGTTCTTCCTAAGGGAATTTCTATAATGACTTCTGGAAATTTCCCCAAATGTTCACCCAGGTTTCCCAAAGGAAAATACATATGGAATATTTAGGGAAATTACCCGAGTGTCCTGGAAAATTACCTTGGGAGTACCAGCCGTACTCCCAAGGTAATTTTCTAGTTAAAATTTCCCATGCAGTTCCTATGGTACTCTAAAGGAAAATTCCTTAGGTAATTCCTCAATGATTTTCCATGTTCTTCCTAAGGGAATTTCTATAATGACTTCTGGAAATTTCCCCAAATGTTCACCCAGGTTTCCCAAAGGAAAATACATATGGAATATTTAGGGAAATTACCCAAGTGAGTTCGGAAAATTACCTTGGGAGTACCAACCGTACTCCCAAGGTGATTTGTTAGTGAAAATCCCCCATGCAGTTCCTACGGTATTCTAAAGGAAAATTCCCTAGGTAATTCCTTAATGATTTCCCATGTTCTTCCTAAGGGAATTTCTATAATGACTTATGGAAATTTCCCCAAATGTTCACCCAGGTTTCCCAAAGGAAAATACCTATGGAATATTTAGGGAAATTACCCAAGTGAGTTCGGAAAATTACCTTGGGAGTACCAACCGTACTCCCAAGGTGATTTGTTAGTGAAAATCCCCCATGCAGTTCCTACGGTATTCTAAAGGAAAATTCCCTAGGTAATTCCTCAATGATTTTCCATGTTCTTCCTAAGGGAATTTCTATAATGACTTCTGGAAATTTCCCCAAATGTTCACCCAGGTTTCCCAAAGGAAAATACATATGGAATATTTAGGGAAATTACCCAAGTGGCCTGGAAAATTTCCTTGGGAGTACCCACCGTATTCCCGAGGTAATTTGTTAGTGAAAATCCCCCATGCAGTTCCTACGGTATTCTAAAGGAAAATTCCTTAGGTAATTCCTCAATGATTTTCCATGTTCTTCCTAAGGGAATTTCTATAATGACTTCTGGAAATTTCCCCAAATGTTCACCCAGGTTTCCCAAAGGAAAATACCTATGGAATATTTAGGGAAATTACCCAAGTGGCCTGGAAAATTTCCTTGGGAGTACCCACCGTATTCCCGAGGTAATTTTCTAGTTAAAATTTCCCATGCAGTTCCTATGGTACTCTAAAGGAAAATTCCTTAGGTAATTCCTCAATGATTTTCCATGTTCTTCCTAAGGGAATTTCTATAATGACTTCTGGAAATTTCCCCAAATGTTCACCCAGGTTTCCCAAAGGAAAATACATATGGAATATTTAGGGAAATTACCCGAGTGTCCTGGAAAATTACCTTGGGAGTACCAGCCGTACTCCCAAGGTAATTTTCTAGTTAAAATTTCCCATGCAGTTCCTATGGTACTCTAAAGGAAAATTCCTTAGGTAATTCCTCAATGATTTTCCATGTTCTTCCTAAGGGAATTTCTATAATGACTTCTGAAAATTTCCCCAAATGTTCACCCAGGTTTCCCAAAGGAAAATACATATGGAATATTTAGGGAAATTACCCAAGTGGCCTGGAAAATTTCCTTGGGAGTACCCACCGTATTCCCGAGGTAATTTGTTAGTGAAAATCCCCCATGCAGTTCCTACGGTATTCTAAAGGAAAATTCCTTAGGTAATTCCTCAATGATTTTCCATGTTCTTCCTAAGGGAATTTCTATAATGACTTCTGGAAATTTCCCCAAATGTTCACCCAGGTTTCCCAAAGGAAAATACATATGGAATATTTAGGGAAATTACCCAAGTGGCCTGGAAAATTTCCTTGGGAGTACCCACCGTATTCCCGAGGTAATTTGTTAGTGAAAATCCCCCATGCAGTTCCTACGGTATTCTAAAGGAAAATTCCCTAGGTAATTCCTTAATGATTTCCCATGTTCTTCCTAAGGGAATTTCTATAATGACTTCTGGAAATTTCCCCAAATGTTCACCCAGGTTTCCCAAAGGAAAATACCTATGGAATATTTAGGGAAATTACCCGAGTGTCCTGGAAAATTACCTTGGGAGTACCAGCCGTACTCCCAAGGTAATTTTCTAGTTAAAATTTCCCATGCAGTTCCTATGGTACTCTAAAGGAAAATTCCTTAGGTAATTCCTCAATGATTTTCCATGTTCTTCCTAAGGGAATTTCTATAATGACTTCTGGAAATTTCCCCAAATGTTCACCCAGGTTTCCCAAAGGAAAATACATATGGAATATTTAGGGAAATTACCCAAGTGGCCTGGAAAATTTCCTTGGGAGTACCCACCGTATTCCCGAGGTAATTTGTTAGTGAAAATCCCCCATGCAGTTCCTACGGTATTCTAAAGGAAAATTCCCTAGGTAATTCCTTAATGATTTCCCATGTTCTTCCTAAGGGAATTTCTATAATGACTTCTGGAAATTTCCCCAAATGTTCACCCAGGTTTCCCAAAGGAAAATACCTATGGAATATTTAGGGAAATTACCCAGTGTCCTGGAAAATTACCTTGGGAGTACCAGCCGTACTCCCAAGGTAATTTTCTAGTTAAAATTTCCCATGCAGTTCCTATGGTACTCTAAAGGAAAATTCCTTAGGTAATTCCTCAATGATTTTCCATGTTCTTCCTAAGGGAATTTCTATAATGACTTCTGGAAATTTCCCCAAATGTTCACCCAGGTTTCCCAAAGGAAAATACATATGGAATATTTAGGGAAATTACCCAAGTGAGTTCGGAAAATTACCTTGGGAGTACCAACCGTACTCCCAAGGTGATTTGTTAGTGAAAATCCCCCATGCAGTTCCTACGGTATTCTAAAGGAAAATTCCCTAGGTAATTCCTTAATGATTTCCCATGTTCTTCCTAAGGGAATTTCTATAATGACTTATGGAAATTTCCCCAAATGTTCACCCAGGTTTCCCAAAGGAAAATACATATGGAATATTTAGGGAAATTACCCAAGTGAGTTCGGAAAATTACCTTGGGAGTACCAACCGTACTCCCAAGGTGATTTGTTAGTGAAAATCCCCCATGCAGTTCCTACGGTATTCTAAAGGAAAATTCCCTAGGTAATTCCTTAATGATTTCCCATGTTCTTCCTAAGGGAATTTCTATAATGACTTCTGGAAATTTCCCCAAATGTTCACCCAGGTTTCCCAAAGGAAAATACCTATGGAATATTTAGGGAAATTACCCAAGTGGCCTGGAAAATTTCCTTGGAAGTACCCACCGTATTCCCAAGGTAATTTGTTAGTGAAAATCCCCCATGCAGTTCCTACGGTATTCTAAAGGAAAATTCCCTAGGTAGTTCCTTAATGATTTCCCATGTTCTTCCTAAGGGAATTTCTATAATATGTTCACCCAGGTTTCCCAAAGGAAAATACATATGGAATATTTAGGGAAATTACCCAAGTGGCCTGGAAAATTTCCTTGGGAGTACCCACCATATTCCCGAGGTAATTTTCTAGTTAAAATTTCCCATGCAGTTCCTATGGTACTCTAAAGGAAAATTCCTTAGGTAATTCCTCAATGATTTTCCATGTTCTTCCTAAGGGAATTTCTATAATGACTTATGGAAATTTCCCCAAATGTTCACCCAGGTTTCCCAAAGGAAAATACATATGGAATATTTAGGGAAATTACCCAAGTGAGTTCGGAAAATTACCTTGGGAGTACCAACCGTACTCCCAAATTTGTTAGTGAAAATCCCCCATGCAGTTCCTACGGTATTCTAAAGGAAAATTCCCTAGGTAATTCCTTAATGATTTTCCATGTTCTTCCTAAGGGAATTTCTATAATGACTTCTGGAAATTTCCCCAAATGTTCACCCAGGTTTCCCAAAGGAAAATACATATGGAATATTTAGGGAAATTACCCAAGTGAGTTCGGAAAATTACCTTGGGAGTACCAACCGTACTCCCAAGGTGATTTGTTAGTGAAAATCCCCCATGCAGTTCCTACGGTATTCTAAAGGAAAATTCCCTAGGTAATTCCTTAATGATTTCCCATATTCTTCCTAAGGGAATTTCTATAATGACTTATGGAAATTTCCCCAAATGTTCACCCAGGTTTCCCAAAGGAAAATACATATGGAATATTTAGGGAAATTACCCAAGTGGCCTGGAAAATTACCCACCTTGGGTTAGTACCAGTTCCCGTATTCTAAAGGAAAATTCCCTTAAGGTAATTTTCACCCAGGTTTCCCAAAGGAAAATACCTATGGAATATTTAGGGAAATTAGTGTCCTGGAAAAACCTTGGGAGTACCCCATGCAGTTCCTACTTCTGGGTACCCAGGTTTCTAAAGGAAAATTCCGGAAAATTACCTTGGGAGTACCAACCGTAGGTAATTCCTTAATGATTTTCCTCCCCAAAATGATTTTCCATGTTCTTCCTAAGGGAATTTCTATAATGACTTCTGGAAATTTCCCCAAATGTTCACCCAGGTTTCCCAAAGGAAAATACATATGGAATATTTAGGGAAATTACCCAAGTGGAAATTACCCAAGTGGCCTGGAAAATTTCCTTGGGAGTACCCACCGTATTCCCGAGGTAATTTGTTAGTGAAAATCCCCCATGCAGTTCCTACGGTATTCTAAAGGAAAATTCCCTAGGTAATTCCTCAATGATTTTCCATGTTCTTCCTAAGGGAATTTCTATAATGACTTCTGGAAATTTCCCCAAATGTTCACCCAGGTTTCCCAAAGGAAAATACATATGGAATATTTAGGGAAATTACCCAAGTGGCCTGGAAAATTTCCTTGGGAGTACCCACCGTATTCCCGAGGTAATTTGTTAGTGAAAATCCCCCATGCAGTTCCTACGGTATTCTAAAGGAAAATTCCCTAGGTAATTCCTTAATGATTTCCCATGTTCTTCCTAAGGGAATTTCTATAATGACTTCTGGAAATTTCCCCAAATGTTCACCCAGGTTTCCCAAAGGAAAATACATATGGAATATTTAGGGAAATTACCCAAGTGAGTTCGGAAAATTACCTTGGGAGTACCAACCGTACTCCCAAGGTAATTTGTTAGTGAAAATCCCCCATGCAGTTCCTACGGTATTCTAAAGGAAAATTCCTTAGGTAATTCCTTAATGATTTTCCATGTTCTTCCTAAGGGAATTTCTATAATGACTTCTGGAAATTTCCCCAAATGTTCACCCAGGTTTCCCAAAGGAAAATACATATGGAATATTTAGGGAAATTACCCAAGTGGCCTGGAAAATTTCCTTGGGAGTACCCACCGTATTCCCGAGGTAATTTGTTAGTGAAAATCCCCCATGCAGTTCCTACGGTATTCTAAAGGAAAATTCCTTAGGTAATTCCTCAATGATTTTCCATGTTCTTCCTAAGGGAATTTCTATAATGACTTCTGGAAATTTCCCCAAATGTTCACCCAGGTTTCCCAAAGGAAAATACATATGGAATATTTAGGGAAATTACCCAAGTGAGTTCGGAAAATTACCTTGGGAGTACCAACCGTACTCCCAAGGTGATTTGTTAGTGAAAATCCCCCATGCAGTTCCTACGGTATTCTAAAGGAAAATTCCCTAAGTAATTCCTTAATGATTTCCCATGTTCTTCCTAAGGGAATTTCTATAATGACTTCTGGAAATTTCCCCAAATGTTCACCCAGGTTTCCCAAAGGAAAATACATATGGAATATTTAGGGAAATTACCCGAGTGTCCTGGAAAATTACCTTGGGAGTACCAGCCGTACTCCCAAGGTAATTTTCTAGTTAAAATTTCCCATGCAGTTCCTATGGTACTCTAAAGGAAAATTCCTTAGGTAATTCCTCAATGATTTTCCATGTTCTTCCTAAGGGAATTTCTATAATGACTTCTGGAAATTTCCCCAAATGTTCACCCAGGTTTCCCAAAGGAAAATACATATGGAATATTTAGGGAAATTACCCAAGTGAGTTCGGAAAATTACCTTGGGAGTACCAACCGTACTCCCAAGGTGATTTGTTAGTGAAAATCCCCCATGCAGTTCCTACGGTATTCTAAAGGAAAATTCCCTAGGTAATTCCTCAATGATTTTCCATGTTCTTCCTAAGGGAATTTCTATAATGACTTCTGGAAATTTCCCCAAATGTTCACCCAGGTTTCCCAAAGGAAAATACATATGGAATATTTAGGGAAATTACCCAAGTAACCTGGAAAATTTCCTTGGGAGTACCCACTGTATTCCCGAGGTAATTTGTTAGTGAAAATCCCCCATGCAGTTCCTACGGTATTCTAAAGGAAAATTCCCTAGGTAATTCCTTAATGACTTCCCATGTTCTTCCTAAGGGAATTTCTATAATGACTTCTGGAAATTTCCCCAAATGTTCACCCAGGTTTCCCAAAGGAAAATAC
The DNA here is from genome assembly GCF_024763615.1 of Phlebotomus papatasi. Taxonomy (NCBI): domain Eukaryota; kingdom Metazoa; phylum Arthropoda; class Insecta; order Diptera; family Psychodidae; genus Phlebotomus; species Phlebotomus papatasi. Next base: position 69,444 of record NW_026604523.1, read on the forward strand.
ATATGGAATATTTAGGGAAATTACCCAAGTGGCCTGGAAAATTTCCTTGGGAGTACCCACCGTATTCCCGAGGTAATTTGTTAGTGAAAATCCCCCATGCAGTTCCTACGGTATTCTAAAGGAAAATTCCCTAGGTAATTCCTTAATGATTTCCCATGTTCTTCCTAAGGGAATTTCTATAATGACTTCTGGAAATTTCCCCAAATGTTCACCCAGGTTTCCCAAAGGAAAATACCTATGGAATATTTAGGGAAATTACCCGAGTGTCCTGGAAAATTACCTTGGGAGTACCCACCGTACTCCCAAGGTAATTTGTTAGTGAAAATCCCCCATGCAGTTCCTACGGTATTCTAAAGGAAAATTCCTTAGGTAATTCCTTAATGATTTCCCATGTTCTTCCTAAGGGAATTTCTATAATGACTTCTGGAAATTTCCCCAAATGTTCACCCAGGTTTCCCAAAGGAAAATACATATGGAATATTTAGGGAAATTACCCGAGTGTCCTGGAAAATTACCTTGGGAGTACCAGCCGTACTCCCAAGGTAATTTTCTAGTTAAAATTTCCCATGCAGTTCCTATGGTACTCTAAAGGAAAATTCCTTAGGTAATTCCTCAATGATTTTCCATGTTCTTCCTAAGGGAATTTCTATAATGACTTCTGGAAATTTCCCCAAATGTTCACCCAGGTTTCCCAAAGGAAAATACATATGGAATATTTAGGGAAATTACCCAAGTGAGTTCGGAAAATTACCTTGGGAGTACCAACCGTACTCCCAAGGTGATTTGTTAGTGAAAATCCCCCATGCAGTTCCTACGGTATTCTAAAGGAAAATTCCCTAGGTAATTCCTTAATGATTTCCCATGTTCTTCCTAAGGGAATTTCTATAATGACTTATGGAAATTTCCCCAAATGTTCACCCAGGTTTCCCAAAGGAAAATACATATGGAATATTTAGGGAAATTACCCAAGTGAGTTCGGAAAATTTCCTTGGGAGTACCCACCGTATTCCCGAGGTAATTTGTTAGTGAAAATCCCCCATGCAGTTCCTACGGTATTCTAAAGGAAAATTCCCTAGGTAATTCCTCAATGATTTTCCATGTTCTTCCTAAGGGAATTTCTATAATGACTTCTGGAAATTTCCCCAAATGTTCACCCAGGTTTCCCAAAGGAAAATACATATGGAATATTTAGGGAAATTACCCAAGTGGCCTGGAAAATTTCCTTGGGAGTACCCACCGTATTCCCGAGGTAATTTGTTAGTGAAAATCCCCCATGCACTTCCTACGGTATTCTAAAGGAAAATTCCCTAGGTAATTCCTTAATGATTTCCCATGTTCTTCCTAAGGGAATTTCTATAATGACTCCTGGAAATTTCCCCAAATGTTCACCCAGGTTTCCCAAAGGAAAATACCTATGGAATATTTAGGGAAATTACCCGAGTGTCCTGGAAAATTACCTTGGGAGTACCAGCCGTACTCCCAAGGTAATTTTCTAGTTAAAATTTCCCATGCAGTTCCTATGGTACTCTAAAGGAAAATTCCTTAGGTAATTCCTCAATGATTTTCCATGTTCTTCCTAAGGGAATTTCTATAATGACTTCTGGAAATTTCCCCAAATGTTCACCCAGGTTTCCCAAAGGAAAATACATATGGAATATTTAGGGAAATTACCCAAGTGAGTTCGGAAAATTACCTTGGGAGTACCAACCGTACTCCCAAGGTAATTTGTTAGTGAAAATCCCCCATGCAGTTCCTACGGTATTCTAAAAGAAAATTCCTTAGGTAATTCCTTAATGATTTCCCATGTTCTTCCTAAGCGAATTTCTATAATGACTTCTGGAAATTTCCCCAAATGTTCACCCAGGTTTCCCAAAGGAAAATACATATGGAATATTTAGGGAAATTACCCGAGTGTCCTGGAAAATTACCTTGGGAGTACCAGCCGTACTCCCAAGGTAATTTTCTAGTTAAAATTTCCCATGCAGTTCCTATGGTACTCTAAAGGAAAATTCCTTAGGTAATTCCTCAATGATTTTCCATGTTCTTCCTAAGGGAATTTCTATAATGACTTCTGGAAATTTCCCCAAATGTTCACCCAGGTTTCCCAAAGGAAAATACATATGGAATATTTAGGGAAATTACCCAAGTGAGTTCGGAAAATTACCTTGGGAGTACCAACCGTACTCCCAAGGTAATTTGTTAGTGAAAATCCCCCATGCAGTTCCTATGGTATTCTAAAGGAAAATTCCTTAGGTAATTCCTCAATGATTTTCCATGTTCTTCCTAAGGGAATTTCTATAATGACTTCTGGAAATTTCCCCAAATGTCCACCCAGGTTTCCCAAAGGAAAATACATATGGAATATTTAGGGAAATTACCCAAGTGAGTTCGGAAAATTACCTTGGGAGTACCAACCGTACTCCCAAGGTAATTTGTTAGTGAAAATCCCCCATGCAGTTCCTACGGTATTCTAAAGGAAAATTCCCTAGGTAATTCCTTAATGATTTCCCATGTTCTTCCTAAGGGAATTTCTATAATGACTTCTGGAAATTTCCCCAAATGTTCACCCAGGTTTCCCAAAGGAAAATACCTATGGAATATTTAGGGAAATTACCCGAGTGTCCTGGAAAATTACCTTGGGAGTACCAGCCGTACTCCCAAGGTAATTTTCTAGTTAAAATTTCCCATGCAGTTCCTATGGTACTCTAAAGGAAAATTCCTTAGGTAATTCCTCAATGATTTTCCATGTTCTTCCTAAGGGAATTTCTATAATGACTTCTGGAAATTTCCCCAAATTCTCATTCAATTTTGCTTATTTTCAATTGAAATTTTGCACAAATCTAGCCTCAGGGGGCTCTAAATGGGTGCATAGTTTGAGACCCCTCTATCCCGTACTATTCGAAATAATCAACTTTAAAGATTTTTAAACATTTATGAAATTCTCATTCAATTTTGCTTATTTTCAATTGAAATTTTGCACAAATCTAGCCTCATGGGGGCTCTAAATGTGTGCATAATTTGAGACCCCTCTATCCCGTACTATTCGAGATAATCAACTTTAAACATTTTCAAACACTTATGAAATTCTCATTCAATTTTGCTTATTTTCAATTGAAATTTTGCACAAATCTAGCCTCAGGGGGCTCTAAATGGGTGCATAGTTTGAGACCCCTCTATCCCGTACTATTCGAAATAATCAACTTTAAAGATTTTATAATACTTATGAAATTTTCATTCAAGTTCGTTTATTTTCAATTGAAATTTTGCACAAATCTAGCCTCAGGGGGGCTCTAAATGGGTGCATAGTTTGAGACCCCTCTATCCCGTACTATTCGAAATAATCAACTTTAAAGATTTTAAAATACTTATGAAATTTTCATTCAAGTTCGTTTATTTTCAATTGAAATTTTGCACAAATCTAGCCTCAGGGGGGCTCTAAATGGGTGCATAATTTGTGACCCATCTATCCCGTACTATTCGAGATAATCAACTTTAAAGATTTTTAAACATTTATGCAATTCTCATTCAATTTTGCTTATTTTCAATTGAAATTTTGTACAAATCTAGCCTCAGGGGGGCTCTAAATGGGTGCATAGTTTGAGACCCCTCTATCCCGTACTATTCGAAATAATCAACTTTAAAGATTTTAAAATACTTGTGAAATTTTCATTCAATTTTGCTTATTTTCAATTGAAATTTTGCACAAATCTAGCCTCAGGGGGGCTCTAAATGGGTGCATAGTTGGAGACCCCTCTATCCCGCACTATTCGAGATAATCAACTTTAAACATTTTCAAACACTTATGAAATTCTCATTCAATTTTGCTTATTTTCAATTGAAATTTTGCACAAATCTATCCTCAGGGGGGGCTCTAAATGGGTGCATAGTTTGAGACCCCTCTATCCCGTACTATTCGAAATAATCAACTTTAAAGATTTTATAATACTTATGAAATTTTCATTCAATTTCGTTTATTTTCAATTGAAATTTTGCACAAATCTAGCCTCAGGGGGGCTCTAAATGGGTGCATAATTTGAGACCCCTCTATCCCGTACTATTCGAGATAATCAACTTTAAACATTTTCAAACACTTATGAAATTCTCATTCAATTTTGCTTATTTTCAATTGAAATTTTGCACAAATCTAGCCTCAGGGGGATCTAAATGGGTGCATAGTTTGAGACCCATCTATCCCGTACTATTCGAGATAATCAACTTTAAAGATTTTTAAACATTTATGAAATTCTCATTCAATTTTGCTTATTTTCAATTGAAATTTTGCACAAATCTAGCCTCATGGGGGCTCTAAATGTGTGCATAATTTGAGACCCCTCTATCCCGTACTATTCGAGATAATCAACTTTAAAAATTATCAAACACTTATTAAATCCTCATTCAATTTTGCTTATTTTCAATTGAAATTTTGCACAAATCTAGCCTCAGGGGGCTCTAAATGGGTGCATAGTTTGAGACCCCTCTATCCCGTACTATTCGAAATAATCAACTTTAAAGATTTTAAAATACTTGTGAAATTCTCATTCAATTTTGCTTATTTTCAATTGAAATTTTGCACAAATCTAGCCTCAGGGGGCTCTAAATGGGTGCATAATTTGAGACCCATCTATCCCGTACTATTCGAGATAATCAACTTTAAAGATTTTCAAACACTTATGAAATTCTCTTTCAATTTTGCTTATTTTCAATTGAAATTTTGCACAAATCTAGCCTCAGGGGGCTCTAAATGGGTGCATAATTTGAGACCCATCTATCCCGTACTATTCGAGATAATCAACTTTAAAGATTTTTAAACATTTATGAAATTCTCATTCAATTTTGCTTATTTTCAATTGAAATTTTGCACAAATCTAGCCTCATGGGGGCTCTAAATGTGTGCATAATTTGAGACCCCTCTATCCCGTACTATTCGAGATAATCAACTTTAAACATTTTCAAACACTTATGAAATTCTAATTCAATTTTGCTTATTTTCGATTGAAATTTTGCTCAAATCTAGCCTCAGGGAGGCTCTACATGGGTGCATAATTTGAGACCCATCTATCCCGTACTATTCGAGATAATCAACTTTAAAGATTTTCAAACACTTATGAAATTCTCTTTCAATTTTGCTTATTTTCAATTGAAATTTTGCACAAATCTAGCCTCAGGGTGCTCTAAATGGGTGCATAATTTGAGACCCATCTATCCCGTACTATTCGAGATAATCAACTTTAAAGATTTTCAAACACTTATGAAATTCTCATTCAATTTTGCTTATTTTCGATTGAAATTTTGCACAAATCTAGCCTCAGGGAGGCTCTACATGGGTGCATAATTTGAGACCCCTCTATCCCGTACTATTCGAGATAATCAACTTTAAAGATTTTCAAACACTTATGAAATTCTCTTTCAATTTTGCTTATTTTCAATTGAAATTTTGCACAAATCTAGCCTCAGGGGGCTCTAAATGGGTGCATAATTTGAGACCCATCTATCCCGTACTATTCGAGATAATCAACTTTAAAGATTTTTAAACATTTATGAAATTCTCATTCAATTTTGCTTATTTTCAATTGAAATTTTGCACAAATCTAGCCTCATGGGGGCTCTAAATGTGTGCATAATTTGAGACCCCTCTATCACGTACTATTCGAGATAATCAACTTTAAAGATTTTCAAACCCTTATGAAATTCTCTTTCAATTTTGCTTATTTTCAATTGAAATTTTGCACAAATCTAGCCTCAGGGGGCTCTAAATGGGTGCATAATTTGAGACCCATCTATCCCGTACTATTCGAGATAATCAACTTTAAAGATTTTTAAACATTTATGAAATTCTCATTCAATTTTGCTTATTTTCAATTGAAATTTTGCACAAATCTATCCTCAGGGGGGCTCTAAATGGGTGCATAGTTTGAGACCCCTCTATCCCGTACTATTCGAAATAATCAACTTTAAAGATTTTAAAATACTTGTGAAATTTTCATTCAATTTCGTTTATTTTCAATTGAAATTTTGCACAAATCTAGCATCAGGGGGACTCTAAATGGGTGCATAATTTGAGACCCATCTATCCCGTACTATTCGAAATAATCAACTTTAAAGATTTTAAAATACTTGTGAAATTCTCATTCAATTTTGCTTATTTTCAATTGAAATTTTGCACAAATCTAGCCTCAGGGGGGCTCTAAATGGGTGCATAATTTGAGACCCATCTGTCCCGTACTATTCGAGATAATCAACTTTAAAGATTTTTAAACATTTATGAAATTCTCATTCAATTTTGCTTATTTTCAATTGAAATTTTGCACAAATCTAGCCTCATGGGGGCTCTAAATGTGTGCATAATTTGAGACCCCTCTATCCCGTACTATTCGAGATAATCAACTTTAAAGATTTTCAAACACTTATTAAATCCTCATTCAATTTTGGTTATTTTCAATTGAAATTTTGCACAAATCTATCCTCAGGGGGGCTCTAAATGGGTGCATAGTTTGAGACCCCTCTATCCCGTACTATTCGAGATAATCAACTTTAAACATTTTCAAACACTTATGAAATTCTCATTCAATTTTGCTTATTTTCAATTGAAATTTTGCACAAATCTATCCTCAGGGGGGCTCTAAATGGGTGCATAGTTTGAGACCCCTCTATCCCGTACTATTCGAAATAATCAACTTTAAAGATTTTATAATACTTATGAAATTTTCATTCAATTTTGCTTATTTTCAATTGAAATTTTGCACAAATCTATCCTCAGGGTGCTCTAAATGGGTGCATAATTTGAGACCCATCTATCCCGTACTATTCGAGATAATCAACTTTAAAGATTTTCAAACACTTATGAAATTCTCATTCAATTTTGCTTATTTTCGATTGAAATTTTGCACAAATCTAGCCTCAGGGAGGCTCTACATGGGTGCATAATTTGAGACCCCTCTATCCCGTACTATTCGAGATAATCAACTTTAAAGATTTTCAAACACTTATGAAATTCTCTTTCAATTTTGCTTATTTTCAATTGAAATTTTGCACAAATCTAGCCTCAGGGGGCTCTAAATGGGTGCATAATTTGAGACCCATCTATCCCGTACTATTCGAGATAATCAACTTTAAAGATTTTTAAACATTTATGAAATTCTCATTCAATTTTGCTTATTTTCAATTGAAATTTTGCACAAATCTAGCCTCATGGGGGCTCTAAATGTGTGCATAATTTGAGACCCCTCTATCACGTACTATTCGAGATAATCAACTTTAAAGATTTTCAAACCCTTATGAAATTCTCTTTCAATTTTGCTTATTTTCAATTGAAATTTTGCACAAATCTAGCCTCAGGGGGCTCTAAATGGGTGCATAATTTGAGACCCATCTATCCCGTACTATTCGAGATAATCAACTTTAAAGATTTTTAAACATTTATGAAATTCTCATTCAATTTTGCTTATTTTCAATTGAAATTTTGCACAAATCTATCCTCAGGGGGGCTCTAAATGGGTGCATAGTTTGAGACCCCTCTATCCCGTACTATTCGAAATAATCAACTTTAAAGATTTTAAAATACTTGTGAAATTTTCATTCAATTTCGTTTATTTTCAATTGAAATTTTGCACAAATCTAGCATCAGGGGGACTCTAAATGGGTGCATAATTTGAGACCCATCTATCCCGTACTATTCGAAATAATCAACTTTAAAGATTTTAAAATACTTGTGAAATTCTCATTCAATTTTGCTTATTTTCAATTGAAATTTTGCACAAATCTAGCCTCAGGGGGGCTCTAAATGGGTGCATAATTTGAGACCCATCTGTCCCGTACTATTCGAGATAATCAACTTTAAAGATTTTTAAACATTTATGAAATTCTCATTCAATTTTGCTTATTTTCAATTGAAATTTTGCACAAATCTAGCCTCATGGGGGCTCTAAATGTGTGCATAATTTGAGACCCCTCTATCCCGTACTATTCGAGATAATCAACTTTAAAGATTTTCAAACACTTATTAAATCCTCATTCAATTTTGGTTATTTTCAATTGAAATTTTGCACAAATCTATCCTCAGGGGGGCTCTAAATGGGTGCATAGTTTGAGACCCCTCTATCCCGTACTATTCGAGATAATCAACTTTAAACATTTTCAAACACTTATGAAATTCTCATTCAATTTTGCTTATTTTCAATTGAAATTTTGCACAAATCTATCCTCAGGGGGGCTCTAAATGGGTGCATAGTTTGAGACCCCTCTATCCCGTACTATTCGAAATAATCAACTTTAAAGATTTTATAATACTTATGAAATTTTCATTCAATTTTGCTTATTTTCAATTGAAATTTTGCACAAATCTATCCTCAGGGGGGCTCTAAATGGGTGCATAGTTTGAGACCCCTCTATCCCGTACTATTCGAAATAATTAACTTTAAAGATTTTAAAATACTTGTGAAATTCTCATTCAATTTTGCTTATTTTCAATTGAAATTTTGCACAAATCTAGCCTCATGGGGGCTCTAAATGTGTGCATAATTTGAGACCCATCTATCCCGTACTATTCGAGATAATCAACTTTAAAGATTTTTAAACATTTATGAAATTCTCATTCAATTTTGCTTATTTTCAATTGAAATTTTGCACAAATCTAGCCTCATGGGGGCTCTAAATGTGTGCATAATTTGAGACCCCTCTATCACGTACTATTCGAGATAATCAACTTTAAAGATTTTCAAACACTTATGAAATTCTCTTTCAATTTTGCTTATTTTCAATTGAAATTTTGCACAAATCTAGCCTCAGGGGGCTCTAAATGGGTGCATAATTTGAGACCCATCTATCCCGTACTATTCGAGATAATCAACTTTAAAGATTTTTAAACATTTATGAAATTCTCATTCAATTTTGCTTATTTTCAATTGAAATTTTGCACAAATCTAGCCTCATGGGGGCTCTAAATGTGTGCATAATTTGAGACCCCTCTATCCCGTACTATTCGAGATAATCAACTTTAAACATTTTCAAACACTTATGAAATTCTCATTCAATTTTGCTTATTTTCAATTGAAATTTTGCACAAATCTATCCTCAGGGGGGCTCTAAATGGGTGCATAGTTTGAGACCCCTCTATCCCGTACTATTCGAAATAATCAACTTTAAAGATTTTAAAATACTTATGAAATTTTCATTCAATTTCGTTTATTTTCAATTGAAATTTTGCACAAATCTAGCCTCAGGGGGGCTCTAAATGGGTGCATAGTTTGAGACCCCTCTATCCCGCACTATTCGAGATAATCAACTTTAAACATTTTCAAACACTTATGAAATTCTCATTCAATTTTGCTTATTTTCAATTGAAATTTTGCACAAATCTAGCCTCAGGGGGGCTCTAAATGGGTGCATAGTTTGAGACCCCTCTATCCCGTACTATTCGAAATAATCAACTTTAAAGATTTTAAAATACTTATGAAATTTTCATTCAATTTCGTTTATTTTCAATTGAAATTTTGCACAAATCTAGCCTCAGGGGGGCTCTAAATGGGTGCATAGTTTGAGACCCCTCTATCCCGTACTATTCGAAATAATCAACTTTAAAGATTTTTAAACATTTATGAAATTCTCATTCAATTTTGCTTATTTTCAATTGAAATTTTGCACAAATCTAGCCTCATGGGGGCTCTAAATGTGTGCATAATTTGAAACCCCTCTATCCCGTACTATTCGAGATAATCAACTTTAAACATTTTCAAACACTTATGAAATTCTCATTCAATTTTGCTTATTTTCAATTGAAATTTTGCACAAATCTAGCCTCAGGGGGGCTCTAAATGGGTGCATAGTTTGAGACCCCTCTATCCCGTACTATTCGAAATAATCAACTTTAAAGATTTTATAATACTTATGAAATTTTCATTCAAGTTCCTTTATTTTCAATTGAAATTTTGCACAAATCTAGCCTCAGGGGGGCTCTAAATGGGTGCATAATTTGAGACCCATCTATCCCGTACTATTCGAGATAATCAACTTTAAAGATTTTTAAACATTTATGAAATTCTCATTCAATTTTGCTTATTTTCAATTGAAATTTTGCTTAAATCTAGCCTCAGGGGGCTCTAAATGGGTGCATAATTTGAGACCCCTCTATCCCGTACTATTCGAAATAATCAACTTTAAAGATTTTATAATACTTATGAAATTTTCATTCAAGTTCGTTTATTTTCAATTGAAATTTTGCACAAATCTAGCCTCAGGGGGGCTCTAAATGGGTGCATAGTTTGAGACCCCTCTATCCCGTACTATTCGAAATAATCAACTTTAAAGATTTTATAATACTTATGAAATTTTCATTCAAGTTCGTTTATTTTCAATTGAAATTTTGCACAAATCTAGCCTCAGGGGGGCTCTAAATGGGTGCATAATTTGAGACCCATCTATCCCGTACTATTCGAGATAATCAACTTTAAAGATTTTTAAACATTTATGAAATTCTCATTCAATTTTGCTTATTTTCAATTGAAATTTTGCACAAATCTAGCCTCAGGGGGCTCTAAATGGGTGCATAATTTGAGACCCCTCTATCCCGTACTATTCGAAATAATCAACTTTAAAGATTTTATAATACTTATGAAATTTTCATTCAAGTTCGTTTATTTTCAATTGAAATTTTGCACAAATCTAGCCTCAGGGGGGCTCTAAATGGGTGCATAGTTTGAGACCCCTCTATCCCGTACTATTCGAAATAATCAACCTTAAAGATTTTATAATACTTATGAAATTTTCATTCAAGTTCGTTTATTTTCAATTGAAATTTTGCACAAATCTAGCCTCAGGGGGGCTCTAAATGGGTGCATAATTTGAGACCCATCTATCCCGTACTATTCGAGATAATCAACTTTAAAGATTTTTAAACATTTATGCAATTCTCATTCAATTTTGCTTATTTTCAATTGAAATTTTGCACAAATCTAGCCTCAGGGGGGCTCTAAATGGGTGCATAGTTTGAGACCCCTCTATCCCGTACTATTCGAAATAATCAACTTTAAAGATTTTAAAATACTTGTGAAATTTTCATTCAATTTCGTTTATTTTCAATTGAAATTTTGCACAAATCTAGCCTCAGGGGGGCTCTAAATGGGTGCATAGTTGGAGACCCCTCTATCCCGCACTATTTGAGATAATCAACTTTAAACATTTTCAAACACTTATGAAATTCTCATTCAATTTTGCTTATTTTCAATTGAAATTTTGCACAAATCTATCCTCAGGGGGGGCTCTAAATGGGTGCATAGTTTGAGACCCCTCTATCGCGTACTATTCGAAATAATCAACTTTAAAGATTTTATAATACTAATGAAATTTTCATTCAATTTCGTTTATTTTCAATTGAAATTTTGCACAAATCTAGCCTCAGGGGGGCTCTAAATGGGTGCATAATTTGAGACCCCTCTATCCCGTACTATTCGAGATAATCAACTTTAAACATTTTCAAACACTTATGAAATTCTCATTCAATTTTGCTTATTTTCAATTGAAATTTTGCACAAATCTAGCCTCAGGGGGATCTAAATGGGTGCATAGTTTGAGACCCATCTATCCCGTACTATTCGAGATAATCAACTTTAAAGATTTTTAAACATTTATGAAATTCTCATTTAATTTTGCTTATTTTCAATTGAAATTTTGCACAAATCTAGCCTCATGGGGGCTCTAAATGTGTGCATAATTTGAGACCCCTCTATCCCGTACTATTCGAGATAATCAACTTTAAACATTTTCAAACACTTATGAAATTCTCATTCAATTTTGCTTATTTTCAATTGAAATTTTGCACAAATCTAGCCTCAGGGGGGCTCTAAATGTGTGCATAGTTTGAGACCCCTCTATCCCGTACTATTCGAAATAATCAACTTTAAAGATTTTATAATACTTATGAAATTTTCATTCAAGTTCGTTTATTTTCAATTGAAATTTTGCACAAATCTAGACTCAGGGGGGCTCTAAATGGGTGCATAATTTGAGACCCATCTATCCCGTACTATTCGAGATAATCAACTTTAAAGATTTTTAAACATTTATGAAATTCTCATTCAATTTTGCTTATTTTCAATTGAAATTTTGCTTAAATCTAGCCTCAGGGGGCTCTAAATGGGTGCATAATTTGAGACCCCTCTATCCCGTACTATTCGAAATAATCAACTTTAAAGATTTTATAATACTTATGAAATTTTCATTCAAGTTCGTTTATTTTCAATTGAAATTTTGCACAAATCTAGCCTCAGGGGGGCTCTAAATGGGTGCATAGTTTGAGACCCCTCTATCCCGTACTATTCGAAATAATCAACTTTAAAGATTTTATAATACTTATGAAATTTTCATTCAAGTTCGTTTATTTTCAATTGAAATTTTGCACAAATCTAGCCTCAGGGGGGCTCTAAATGGGTGCATAGTTTGAGACCCCTCTATCCCGTACTATTCGAAATAATCAACTTTAAAGATTTTATAATACTTATGAAATTTTCATTCAAGTTCGTTTATTTTCAATTGAAATTTTGCACAAATCTAGCCTCAGGGGGGCTCTAAATGGGTGCATAATTTGAGACCCATCTATCCCGTACTATTCGAGATAATCAACTTTAAAGATTTTTAAACATTTATGCAATTCTCATTCAATTTTGCTTATTTTCAATTGAAATTTTGCACAAATCTAGCCTCAGGGGGGCTCTAAATGGGTGCATAGTTTGAGACCCCTCTATCCCGTACTATTCGAAATAATCAACTTTAAAGATTTTAAAATACTTGTGAAATTTTCATTCAATTTCGTTTATTTTCAATTGAAATTTTGCACAAATCTAGCCTCAGGGGGGCTCTAAATGGGTGCATAGTTGGAGACCCCTCTATCCCGCACTATTTGAGATAATCAACTTTAAACATTTTCAAACACTTATGAAATTCTCATTCAATTTTGCTTATTTTCAATTGAAATTTTGCACAAATCTATCCTCAGGGGGGGCTCTAAATGGGTGCATAGTTTGAGACCCCTCTATCGCGTACTATTCGAAATAATCAACTCTAAAGATTTTATAATACTAATGAAATTTTCATTCAATTTCGTTTATTTTCAATTGAAATTTTGCACAAATCTAGCCTCAGGGGGGCTCTAAATGGGTGCATAATTTGAGACCCCTCTATCCCGTACTATTCGAGATAATCAACTTTAAACATTTTCAAACACTTATGAAATTCTCATTCAATTTTGCTTATTTTCAATTGAAATTTTGCACAAATCTAGCCTCAGCGGGATCTAAATGGGTGCATAGTTTGAGACCCATCTATCCCGTACTATTCGAGATAATCAACTTTAAAGATTTTTAAACATTTATGAAATTCTCATTCAATTTTGCTTATTTTCAATTGAAATTTTGCACAAATCTAGCCTCATGGGGGCTCTAAATGTGTGCATAATTTGAGACCCCTCTATCCCGTACTATTCGAGATAATCAACTTTAAACATTTTCAAACACTTATTAAATCCTCATTCAATTTTGCTTATTTTCAATTGAAATTTTGCACAAATCTAGCCTCAGGGGGCTCTAAATGGGTGCATAGTTTGAGACCCCTCTGTCCCGTACTATTCGAAATAATCAACTTTAAAGATTTTAAAATACTTGTGAAATTCTCATTCAATTTTGCTTATTTTCAATTGAAATTTTGCACAAATCTAGCCTCAGGGGGCTCTAAATGGGTGCATAATTTGAGACCCATCTATCCCGTACTATTCGAAATAATCAACTTTAAATATTTTCAAACACTTATGAGATTCTCATTCAATTTTGCTTATTTTCAATTGAAATTTTGCACAAATCTATCCTCAGGGGGGCTCTAAATGGGTGCATAGTTTGAGACCCCTCTATCCCGTACTATTCGAAATAATCAACTTTAAAGATTTTCAAACACTTATTAAATCCTCATTCAATTTTGCTTATTTTCAATTGAAATTTTGCACAAGTCTAGCCTCAGGGGGGCTCTAAATGGGTGCATAATTTGAGACCCATCTATCCCGTACTATTCGAGATAATCAACTTTAAAGATTTTTAAACATTTATGAAATTCTCTTTCAATTTTGCTTATTTTCAATTGAAATTTTGCACAAATCTAGCCTCAGGGGGGCTCTAAATGGGTGCATAATTTGAGACCCCTGTATCCCGTACTATTCGAGATAATCAACTTTAAACATTTTCAAACACTTATGAAATTCTCTTTCAATTTTGCTTATTTTCAATTGAAATTTTGCACAAATCTAGCCTCACGGGGCTCTAAATGGGTGCATAATTTGAGACCCATCTATCCCGTACTATTCGAGATAATCAACTTTAAAGATTTTTAAACATTTATGAAATTCTCATTCAATTTTGCTTATTTTCAATTGAAATTTTGCACAAATCTAGCCTCAGGGGGGCTCTAAATGGGTGCATAATTTGAGACCCCTGTATCCCGTACTATTCGAGATAATCAACTTTAAACATTTTCAAACACTTATGAAATTCTCTTTCAATTTTGCTTATTTTCAATTGAAATTTTGCACAAATCTAGCCTCAGGGGGGCTCTAAATGGGTGCATAGTTTGAGACCCCTCTATCCCGTACTATTCGAAATAATCAACTTTAAAGATTTTATAATACTTATGAAATTTTCATTCAAGTTCGTTTATTTTCAATTGAAATTTTGCACAAATCTAGCCTCAGGGGGGCTCTAAATGGGTGCATAGTTTGAGACCCCTCTATCCCGTACTATTCGAAATAATCAACTTTAAAGATTTTATAATACTTATGAAATTTTCATTCAAGTTCGTTTATTTTCAATTGAAATTTTGCACAAATCTAGCCTCAGGGGGGCTCTAAATGGGTGCATAATTTGAGACCCATCTATCCCGTACTATTCGAGATAATCAACTTTAAAGATTTTTAAACATTTATGCAATTCTCATTCAATTTTGCTTATTTTCAATTGAAATTTTGCACAAATCTAGCCTCAGGGGGGCTCTAAATGGGTGCATAGTTTGAGACCCCTCTATCCCGTACTATTCGAAATAATCAACTTTAAAGATTTTAAAATACTTGTGAAATTTTCATTCAATTTCGTTTATTTTCAATTGAAATTTTGCACAAATCTAGCCTCAGGGGGGCTCTAAATGGGTGCATAGTTGGAGACCCCTCTATCCCGCACTATTTGAGATAATCAACTTTAAACATTTTCAAACACTTATGAAATTCTCATTCAATTTTGCTTATTTTCAATTGAAATTTTGCACAAATCTATCCTCAGGGGGGGCTCTAAATGGGTGCATAGTTTGAGACCCCTCTATCGCGTACTATTCGAAATAATCAACTTTAAAGATTTTATAATACTAATGAAATTTTCATTCAATTTCGTTTATTTTCAATTGAAATTTTGCACAAATCTAGCCTCAGGGGGGCTCTAAATGGGTGCATAATTTGAGACCCCTCTATCCCGTACTATTCGAGATAATCAACTTTAAACATTTTCAAACACTTATGAAATTCTCATTCAATTTTGCTTATTTTCAATTGAAATTTTGCACAAATCTAGCCTCAGCGGGATCTAAATGGGTGCATAGTTTGAGACCCATCTATCCCGTACTATTCGAGATAATCAACTTTAAAGATTTTTAAACATTTATGAAATTCTCATTCAATTTTGCTTATTTTCAATTGAAATTTTGCACAAATCTAGCCTCATGGGGGCTCTAAATGTGTGCATAATTTGAGACCCCTCTATCCCGTACTATTCGAGATAATCAACTTTAAAGATTTTCAAACACTTATTAAATCCTCATTCAATTTTGCTTATTTTCAATTGAAATTTTGCACAAATCTAGCCTCAGGGGGCTCTAAATGGGTGCATAGTTTGAGACCCCTCTATCCCGTACTATTCGAAATAATCAACTTTAAAGATTTTAAAATACTTGTGAAATTCTCATTCAATTTTGCTTATTTTCAATTGAAATTTTGCACAAATCTAGCCTCAGGGGGCTCTAAATGGGTGCATAATTTGAGACCCATCTATCCCGTACTATTCGAAATAATCAACTTTAAATATTTTCAAACACTTATGAGATTCTCATTCAATTTTGCTTATTTTCAATTGAAATTTTGCACAAATCTATCCTCAGGGGGGCTCTAAATGGGTGCATAGTTTGAGACCCCTCTATCCCGTACTATTCGAAATAATCAACTTTAAAGATTTTCAAACACTTATTAAATCCTCATTCAATTTTGCTTATTTTCAATTGAAATTTTGCACAAGTCTAGCCTCAGGGGGGCTCTAAATGGGTGCATAATTTGAGACCCATCTATCCCGTACTATTCGAGATAATCAACTTTAAAGATTTTTAAACATTTATGAAATTCTCTTTCAATTTTGCTTATTTTCAATTGAAATTTTGCACAAATCTAGCCTCAGGGGGGCTCTAAATGGGTGCATAATTTGAGACCCCTGTATCCCGTACTATTCGAGATAATCAACTTTAAACATTTTCAAACACTTATGAAATTCTCTTTCAATTTTGCTTATTTTCAATTGAAATTTTGCACAAATCTAGCCTCACGGGGCTCTAAATGGGTGCATAATTTGAGACCCATCTATCCCGTACTATTCGAGATAATCAACTTTAAAGATTTTTAAACATTTATGAAATTCTCATTCAATTTTGCTTATTTTCAATTGAAATTTTGCACAAATCTAGCCTCATGGGGGCTCTAAATGTGTGCATAATTTGAGACCCCTCTATCCCGTACTATTCGAGATAATCAACTTTAAACATTTTCAAACACTTATGAAATTCTCATTCAATTTTGCTTATTTTCAATTGAAATTTTGCACAAATCTATCCTCAGGGGGGCTCTAAATGGGTGCATAGTTTGAGACCCCTCTATCCCGTACTATTCGAAATAATCAACTTTAAAGATTTTATAATACTTATGAAATTTTCATTCAATTTCGTTTATTTTCAATTGAAATTTTGCACAAATCTAGCCTCATGGGGGCTCTAAATTATTATTATTATTATTATTATTATTAGAATAAAAACACCATAAATAGGGAGCAACCCTCTTACAATAGTGTGGCAGAAAAAATAAAAAAAAGTCAAACAGAAGAAAAATAGTGAATAAGAAAATGAAAAGAAAAAAAAAAAGTAAAGGAAGATAAAGCTTAATGACCAAGCCCAGGCTGGAAATATCTTTGAATTCCCTGCTGAGATACACGAACCTCACGGGGCAGGGAATTGTACAAAAATACTCCCCTGACAAAGAGTGTGCGTTTAAAAGTGTCTTGCGAAGCTTTCGGGACTATAAATCCCCGAACCCTAACGGAACCCCCCCTCGTCAAGAGGGAAGCCAGGTATTCAGGGCAACCACTCGTTACCAGACGGTGAAGAAAAATTAGGGCACGCATCTGAAGGAAGGATGGAAAATCACAACCAACAAAAACGTCCCTGTGAGGAGAAATGTGGTCACGAGGACCCAGAGCACAAATATACCTTATGCAATTATTGAATGCAACTGTTAACCTGTGGATGGTCTCACAGTCAGCCAAGAAGAAGAGCTCAGCTCCATAAGAAAAAATAGGAAGTAAAAGCGCTCGCGAAAGGAGCAGGCGAGTGTCATAGGGTGTGATGTCCCGGTAGCGTCGAAGGGTGTACAAGGAATAGTTAATTTTACGGCAAATGGAAGTAGCATGATCAGACCAAGATAAAGTTTTGTTAAAAACGATACCAAGATTCTTTACCTGATCAGCATACGGGATGATTTCTCCGTGAAGGAGGAGAGGGCATGAAGGAGGATTGGCTGATCTCTTTTTAGAGATAACAATGGCTTGGGACTTTTTGGGATTTAGTAGAAGTCCATTCACGGTCGACCAGTGCTCGATACGCGCTAGATTTTCATTCATAAGTTCGAAAGCCATGGAAGGATTGGAAGGATCACCTTCCACATACACTTGCAGGTCATCCGCATATAAATGATACGAACAACCATGCAGTGCGGATGGAAGGTCGTTTATGAAGAGAGAAAATAGTAAGGGTCCAAGTATAGAACCCTGGCCAATTCCCTTAGACAGAGAGGCAGATGAAGACGTTTGGTCAGCATATTTGACAAATTGTGAGCGTTCGCTAAAGTAGGAACGGATAAGCGAGACCGCGGAAGAGGAAAATTTGAAGAGATTGAAAAGTTTGAAGCAAATTAGATCATGCGGTAAACTATCGAACGCCTTGGTGAAGTCTAGCAAAACCAACACTACAAAGCGGTTGCGATCGATGGCCTCCGATATATCATAGTTTACTTTAAGAAGGGCAGAAACAGTGCTGTGGCCTCTGCGAAAGCCAGACTGGTTCGCACAGAGCAAATTATTATTGAACAAGTGAAGAGAGATTTGCTCATGAAGTAGAAATTCAAAAGCTTTTGAAAGACAGGATAGTAGGCTAATAGGCCTGAAATCGGGTGGAGAGGCAGGGTTAGAAACTTTAGGAATGGGAACTACAAGAGCAGATTTCCAAGAGTATGGGAAAGAAGAAGTGGTTATGATGTGATTGAAAACATCGGTGAGCACTGGGAGGAGTACCGGAAGAATAATTTTAATGAAATCAAGGGAAACGCCATCACACCCCATGGCATTTGACCTGACACGGGAAATAGCGTAGGCCACGTTCGAATGAGAGACGCAACTGAAGCTAAAACCCTCCCAGGGAGCAGAAGGGAGAGGGGGACAGTGTATTGTACCTGATAGAGAGTTAGTGGAAAAATATCGATTTAGCTCATCGGCAGATATAGGTTTACTGGCTGACGAGTCCACGGAAGGACGAAGGCCAAGTTGTTTTATGTTCGACCAAAGTTCCTTAGGTGGGAGCTTGTGGTCAAGTTTTTTAAAGAAGTATTTCTTTTTGGCTTTTCTAATGACACCACAGACTTTATTGCGGAGACGTTTAAAGGCTATCCTATCCTCAGAAGAACCTGAGCGTTTCCATTTTCTGAATGCCGCATCACGATGCTTAATATGGGTTAGAATGGTGTCATTAATCCAGGGAGTTAGGAGGGAAGGTACAAGCACACGTTTTTTAGGAACAACAGTATTAAACAAGGTATTAACACTTTCTGTCAAGAGTTCCACCTTCTCAGAGGAAGATGGAGAGAGATAGACAGGGTCCCAATCCATCTCCAAAGCGGCAGAAATTGCCATATCGGTGTTGCATTTGCTGACTTGAGATATGACTCTGTACTGGTCTTTCGGCTTTGGGAGACGCAGATTATATGATCCAAAGATCATATCATGATCTGAGATACCAGGGAGAGGTAGTTGACCGTAATGCAACAGCCTCTGCTGATCAGAGCTAGGCAAAATCAACAGGTCAAGCAGGGACCCCTGACGAGTTGGATTGAAGGGAACATAGTTAAGTGAGCGAGAGGTCAAAAGACGAATAAAACGAGCGCTGATACTGGAGTTCTTAGCAAGATTTATATTTAAATCTCCCATCAGTAGAACATTGTCATAACACAAGGCCACATCAAGGAGACTCTCAATACTATCAAGACCATAAACAGGGGGAGGAAGGTAAACTGAGAAAACAGAGACTGTGATCCCAATCAAGGACACGGAAACTCCCAAGTATTCAAGATTATTGAAAGTTCCACTACAAATTACTGAGCATGAGAGGTTATCACGCACATAAATCCCCACTCCACCTCCACGACGGGTCAATCTATCAGATCTGAGGAGTCGGAAGCCCCGAACACCAATGGCTTCCGCAGAGTCCGAGGAATCCAGCCATGTTTCGGTAACACAAAGAATCGATAGGGCAGAATTCAACAAAAGCAAACGGACTTCATCAATGTGGCGTCTCAAACTACGTGCATTGATGTGACCAAATAAGAATGAAAAACGCGGGCTCGACGTGAGCTCACTAAAGGTTATAAGAGAGACATTATTAACCGAGGTATTAATAAGTCCAGACTGGGCATGATCAGATGTGAAATCAAAATTATTTAAGTCGCTAAAATTTACTTTAAGAGTACTATCAGATTGAAATGTAACGTTAAGGCCACTCGCAAGGGTCGACCCTGAATAAGATACAAGAACAGATGATACAGCAGCGGGATCCGAAGAAGAGCAGTCCACACACGTAGAAGAAAGATCAGGTTCATCCAAATTCGAAGACGAAGGTACGTGATGGAGAGTTGGTAAAGAAGCACAATCATCATTAGAATCAGCCAAGCGGTCACCAATCAAAGAGCCCGTCAAGATCAAGCCACCGGAGCGGACCCCCCGCCCCGGTCCGCCACCACTCTCCGACGAAAAGAGTAAGCCTCAAACAGTACACCGTCCGGCCAGAAACCCTCCTGCGTAGCCCGCTCATACTCCTCAGTCGTCAACTCAATTCTATAAGACGCTACTCTTCTAACAGGATCAGTCGGGGGTGCCCTAGTCAGTCGAACACAATTAGGCGTACGCTCGATAGAAAGTTTGTCTTTAACATAGTTAACAAACTCCTCAGTCGGTATTCGATTCGCAATTCGGGTCACGAACAGCCATTTTAATCTAGGCACTGTAGGGAGGCGATCACAAGTCCCCCCAGACCCCACACGCAAAACCCTGCGAGCATTCAACCTCCGTCGGCTTCCCCCCGATCCACCAGAAGGCCGATTACGACCATCAGAATCAGATCCAGATCTAGACCCACCCTGCGCAGCCGGGCCCCCTCCTTGAGATGAGGCAATGCCCGAAGGGCCAGGATCACTAGGGAGACGATCAACATTTCCACCCGCAACAACATCAACATCAGAGAGATCAGGTTCACCGGTATGTCCAGGCTCGCCGGGAAGTCCAGTGGGCCAGTGATAGGACACCCCACCCATCGACGGCCTCGGTGAAGAATGCTGCGGGGCAGAAACCCCATGGGTCTCTAGAGCAGCCACCCGGGAAGTAAGAGCCGCGATGATAGCACGAAGCGAGACATTTTCCTTCTCAAGTCTCTCACACCGCGAAGATAGGAGTGATAGATCAGATTCAGCCAGATCAACACGGGTACCAAGCTCTACAGTACGATTGAGCACTCTGGTCGCGTTGAAATCGCCTCCCTCGCGCGTGAAGCATCTCTCACAAACCCATGAGAATAGTCCAGATCGTGAAGCTTTAATATTATCCTCGGTTAACTTAGGGTTAACACATTTCCCGTGGAACCACGTCTCACAGCCACCGGAGCACAGAACACCCGGCGCAAACTTGTGGTTGACGCTCGAATCGCACACTCCACAGAGTCCGGGGGTGCTTCTAGTAGGTCTAGTAGATCCAGGCATCCTCCCCAAACGCACTCTGGAAGATATGACAGAAGGACAGCACGGCTTGTCCACAAAACTTGATATGAAAAGGAAATTACCAAATTAGTGGGAGCAAACTTGTAAGACTCCCACTAATAATTTCCCTCGCCGTACAAAATCTCAAAGCTCCACAGTTTGCACCGCAACCCACCGGGCGACCGACCAGCGAGCACCCGAGAAGCGCGCCAAAACCCCGGCCGTCTGTGAGCCACCAACACCAGCACAGCTCCAGCACACAGGCACAGTGCAGAAGAGAGAAAAACTGCAGCGAGGGGCCACGATATCCCAAAAATGCACTATGGGGGACAAAAGGAAACAGACAGGACGAATTGTTCACAGAAAGTGAAATGTTAAGGAAATTACCAGGATAGTGGGAGCAAACTTATAAAACTCCCACTAATAATTTCCCTCGCAGTATAAGATTATTGCACACCAACACCAAAGTGATGGTGCTTTTTGTGCCAATTTCTGGATTCTTAGTCCCGCAATGATCTTGCCTCCCCACACAGATGAACCAACAGCCAGATGTAGCACGAAGGCAGATTCCGCACACAATGGGCAGCAATAAATGATTGCCAATCGATGATAATCCCACAGAGGCACTCACATGCACAGGAAAAATTGTCGAAAGAAAAATCCGATTTTCTTGAGATTCACAAGAAACTATTCACTGACTTGAGGGTTATTCAAACTAAAGATCCCATCAGTTATCACCAGTATGCGTTTAAAGTCACAGACTTAAATAAACTAAGAAATAATCAAAGACAATCGAGAGCTCTATAAGTGCACGTCCGAACTGTATCAGATGAGAGCTCCCACTCCCACTCTCTAAATGTGTGCATAATTTGAGAACCATCTATCCCGTACTATTCGAGATAATCAACTTTAAAGATTTTTAAACATTTATGAAATTCTCATTCAATTTTGCTTATTTTCAATTGAAATTTTGCACAAATCTAGCCTCATGGGGGCTCTAAATGTGTGCATAATTTGAGACCCCTCTATCACGTACTATTCGAGATAATCAACTTTAAAGATTTTCAAACCCTTATGAAATTCTCTTTCAATTTTGCTTATTTTCAATTGAAATTTTGCACAAATCTAGCCTCAGGGGGCTCTAAATGGGTGCATAATTTGAGACCCATCTATCCCGTACTATTCGAGATAATCAACTTTAAAGATTTTTAAACATTTATGAAATTCTCATTCAATTTTGCTTATTTTCAATTGAAATTTTGCACAAATCTATCCTCAGGGGGGCTCTAAATGGGTGCATAGTTTGAGACCCCTCTATCCCGTACTATTCGAAATAATCAACTTTAAAGATTTTATAATACTTATGAAATTTTCATTCAATTTTGCTTATTTTCAATTGAAATTTTGCACAAATCTATCCTCAGGGGGGCTCTAAATGGGTGCATAGTTTGAGACCCCTCTATCCCGTACTATTCGAAATAATTAACTTTAAAGATTTTAAAATACTTGTGAAATTCTCATTCAATTTTGCTTATTTTCAATTGAAATTTTGCACAAATCTAGCCTCATGGGGGCTCTAAATGTGTGCATAATTTGAGACCCCTCTATCCCGTACTATTCGAGATAATCAACTTTAAAGATTTTCAAACACTTATGAAATTCTCTTTCAATTTTGCTTATTTTCAATTGAAATTTTGCACAAATCTAGCCTCAGGGGGCTCTAAATGGGTGCATAATTTGAGACCCATCTATCCCGTACTATTCGAGATAATCAACTTTAAAGATTTTTAAACATTTATGAAATTCTCATTCAATTTTGCTTATTTTCAATTGAAATTTTGCACAAATCTATCCTCAGGGGGGGCTCTAAATGGGTGCATAGTTTGAGACCCCTCTATCGCGTACTATTCGAAATAATCAACTTTAAAGATTTTATAATACTAATGAAATTTTCATTCAATTTCGTTTATTTTCAATTGAAATTTTGCACAAATCTAGCCTCAGGGGGGCTCTAAATGGGTGCATAATTTGAGACCCCTCTATCCCGTACTATTCGAGATAATCAACTTTAAACATTTTCAAACACTTATGAAATTCTCATTCAATTTTGCTTATTTTCAATTGAAATTTTGCACAAATCTAGCCTCAGGGGGATCTAAATGGGTGCATAGTTTGAGACCCATCTATCCCGTACTATTCGAGATAATCAACTTTAAAGATTTTTAAACATTTATGAAATTCTCATTCAATTTTGCTTATTTTCAATTGAAATTTTGCACAAATCTAGCCTCATGGGGGCTCTAAATGTGTGCATAATTTGAGACCCCTCTATCCCGTACTATTCGAAATAATCAACTTTAAAGATTTTAAAATACTTGTGAAATTTTCATTCAATTTCGTTTATTTTCAATTGAAATTTTGCACAAATCTAGCATCAGGGGGACTCTAAATGGGTGCATAATTTGAGACCCATCTATCCCGTACTATTCGAAATAATCAACTTTAAAGATTTTAAAATACTTGTGAAATTCTCATTCAATTTTGCTTATTTTCAATTGAAATTTTGCACAAATCTAGCCTCAGGGGGGCTCTAAATGGGTGCATAATTTGAGACCCCTCTGTCCCGTACTATTCGAGATAATCAACTTTAAAGATTTTTAAACATTTATGAAATTCTCATTCAATTTTGCTTATTTTCAATTGAAATTTTGCACAAATCTAGCCTCATGGGGGCTCTAAATGTGTGCATAATTTGAGACCCCTCTATCCCGTACTATTCGAGATAATCAACTTTAAAGATTTTCAAACACTTATTAAATCCTCATTCAATTTTGGTTATTTTCAATTGAAATTTTGCACAAATCTATCCTCAGGGGGGCTCTAAATGGGTGCATAGTTTGAGACCCCTCTATCCCGTACTATTCGAGATAATCAACTTTAAACATTTTCAAACACTTATGAAATTCTCATTCAATTTTGCTTATTTTCAATTGAAATTTTGCACAAATCTATCCTCAGGGGGGCTCTAAATGGGTGCATAGTTTGAGACCCCTCTATCCCGTACTATTCGAAATAATCAACTTTAAAGATTTTATAATACTTATGAAATTTTCATTCAATTTTGCTTATTTTCAATTGAAATTTTGCACAAATCTATCCTCAGGGGGGCTCTAAATGGGTGCATAGTTTGAGACCCCTCTATCCCGTACTATTCGAAATAATTAACTTTAAAGATTTTAAAATACTTGTGAAATTCTCATTCAATTTTGCTTATTTTCAATTGAAATTTTGCACAAATCTAGCCTCATGGGGGCTCTAAATGTGTGCATAATTTGAGACCCCTCTATCCCGTACTATTCGAGATAATCAACTTTAAAGATTTTCAAACACTTATGAAATTCTCTTTCAATTTTGCTTATTTTCAATTGAAATTTTGCACAAATCTAGCCTCAGGGGGCTCTAAATGGGTGCATAATTTGAGACCCATCTATCCCGTACTATTCGAGATAATCAACTTTAAAGATTTTTAAACATTTATGAAATTCTCATTCAATTTTGCTTATTTTCAATTGAAATTTTGCACAAATCTAGCCTCATGGGGGCTCTAAATGTGTGCATAATTTGAGACCCCTCTATCCCGTACTATTCGAGATAATCAACTTTAAACATTTTCAAACACTTATGAAATTCTCATTCAATTTTGCTTATTTTCAATTGAAATTTTGCACAAATCTATCCTCAAGGGGGCTCTAAATGGGTGCATAGTTTGAGACCCCTCTATCCCGTACTATTCGAAATAATCAACTTTAAAGATTTTAAAATACTTATGAAATTTTCATTCAATTTCGTTTATTTTCAATTGAAATTTTGCACAAATCTAGCCTCAGGGGGGCTCTAAATGGGTGCATAGTTTGAGACCCCTCTATCCCGCACTATTCGAGATAATCAACTTTAAACATTTTCAAACACTTATGAAATTCTCATTCAATTTTACTTATTTTCAATTGAAATTTTGCACAAATCTAGCCTCAGGGGGGCTCTAAATGGGTGCATAGTTTGAGACCCCTCTATCCCGTACTATTCGAAATAATCAACTTTAAAGATTTTAAAATGCTTATGAAATTTTCATTCAATTTCGTTTATTTTCAATTGAAATTTTGCACAAATCTAGCCTCAGGGGGGCTCTAAATGGGTGCATAGTTTGAGACCCATCTATCCCGTACTATTCGAAATAATCAACTTTAAAGATTTTTAAACATTTATGAAATTCTCATTCAATTTTGCTTATTTTCAATTGAAATTTTGCACAAATCTAGCCTCATGGGGGCTCTAAATGTGTGCATAATTTGAGACCCCTCTATCCCGTACTATTCGAGATAATCAACTTTAAACATTTTCAAACACTTATGAAATTCTCATTCAATTTTGCTTATTTTCAATTGAAATTTTGCACAAATCTAGCCTCAGGGGGGCTCTAAATGGGTGCATAGTTTGAGACCCCTCTATCCCGTACTATTCGAAATAATCAACTTTAAAGATTTTATAATACTTATGAAATTTTCATTCAAGTTCGTTTATTTTCAATTGAAATTTTGCACAAATCTAGCCTCAGGGGGGCTCTAAATGGGTGCATAATTTGAGACCCATCTATCCCGTACTATTCGAGATAATCAACTTTAAAGATTTTTAAACATTTATGAAATTCTCATTCAATTTTGCTTATTTTCAATTGAAATTTTGCTTAAATCTAGCCTCAGGGGGCTCTAAATGGGTGCATAATTTGAGACCCCTCTATCCCGTACTATTCGAAATAATCAACTTTAAAGATTTTATAATACTTATGAAATTTTCATTCAAGTTCGTTTATTTTCAATTGAAATTTTGCACAAATCTAGCCTCAGGGGGGCTCTAAATGGGTGCATAGTTTGAGACCCCTCTATCCCGTACTATTCGAAATAATCAACTTTAAAGATTTTATAATACTTATGAAATTTTCATTCAAGTTCGTTTATTTTCAATTGAAATTTTGCACAAATCTAGCCTCAGGGGGGCTCTAAATGGGTGCATAATTTGAGACCCATCTATCCCGTACTATTCGAGATAATCAACTTTAAAGATTTTTAAACATTTATGAAATTCTCATTCAATTTTGCTTATTTTCAATTGAAATTTTGCACAAATCTAGCCTCAGGGGGCTCTAAATGGGTGCATAATTTGAGACCCCTCTATCCCGTACTATTCGAAATAATCAACTTTAAAGATTTTATAATACTTATGAAATTTTCATTCAAGTTCGTTTATTTTCAATTGAAATTTTGCACAAATCTAGCCTCAGGGGGGCTCTAAATGGGTGCATAGTTTGAGACCCCTCTATCCCGTACTATTCGAAATAATCAACTTTAAAGATTTTATAATACTTATGAAATTTTCATTCAAGTTCGTTTATTTTCAATTGAAATTTTGCACAAATCTAGCCTCAGGGGGGCTCTAAATGGGTGCATAATTTGAGACCCATCTATCCCGTACTATTCGAGATAATCAACTTTAAAGATTTTTAAACATTTATGCAATTCTCATTCAATTTTGCTTATTTTCAATTGAAATTTTGCACAAATCTAGCCTCAGGGGGGCTCTAAATGGGTGCATAGTTTGAGACCCCTCTATCCCGTACTATTCGAAATAATCAACTTTAAAGATTTTAAAATACTTGTGAAATTTTCATTCAATTTCGTTTATTTTCAATTGAAATTTTGCACAAATCTAGCCTCAGGGGGGCTCTAAATGGGTGCATAGTTGGAGACCCCTCTATCCCGCACTATTTGAGATAATCAACTTTAAACATTTTCAAACACTTATGAAATTCTCATTCAATTTTGCTTATTTTCAATTGAAATTTTGCACAAATCTATCCTCAGGGGGGGCTCTAAATGGGTGCATAGTTTGAGACCCCTCTATCGCGTACTATTCGAAATAATCAACTTTAAAGATTTTATAATACTAATGAAATTTTCATTCAATTTCGTTTATTTTCAATTGAAATTTTGCACAAATCTAGCCTCAGGGGGGCTCTATATGGGTGCATAATTTGAGACCCCTCTATCCCGTACTATTCGAGATAATCAACTTTAAACATTTTCAAACACTTATGAAATTCTCATTCAATTTTGCTTATTTTCAATTGAAATTTTGCACAAATCTATCCTCAGGGGGGCTCTAAATGGGTGCATAGTTTGAGACCCCTCTATCCCGTACTATTCGAAATAATCAACTTTAAAGATTTTATAATACTTATGAAATTTTCATTCAATTTTGCTTATTTTCAATTGAAATTTTGCACAAATCTATCCTCAGGGGGGCTCTAAATGGGTGCATAGTTTGAGACCCCTCTATCCCGTACTATTCGAGATAATCAACTTTAAACATTTTCAAACACTTATGAAATTCTCATTCAATTTTGCTTATTTTCAATTGAAATTTTGCACAAATCTATCCTCAGGGGGGCTCTAAATGGGTGCATAGTTTGAGACCCCTCTATCCCGTACTATTCGAAATAATCAACTTTAAAGATTTTCAATAATACTTATGAAATTTTCATTCAATTTTGCTTATTTTCAATTGAAATTTTGCACAAATCTATCCTCAGGGGGGCTCTAAATGGGTGCATAGTTTGAGACCCCTCTATCCCGTACTATTCGAAATAATTAACTTTAAAGATTTTAAAATACTTGTGAAATTCTCATTCAATTTTGCTTATTTTCAATTGAAATTTTGCACAAATCTAGCCTCATGGGGGCTCTAAATGTGTGCATAATTTGAGACCCCTCTATCCCGTACTATTCGAGATAATCAACTTTAAAGATTTTCAAACACTTATGAAATTCTCTTTCAATTTTGCTTATTTTCAATTGAAATTTTGCACAAATCTAGCCTCAGGGGGCTCTAAATGGGTGCATAATTTGAGACCCATCTATCCCGTACTATTCGAGATAATCAACTTTAAAGATTTTTAAACATTTATGAAATTCTCATTCAATTTTGCTTATTTTCAATTGAAATTTTGCACAAATCTAGCCTCATGGGGGCTCTAAATGTGTGCATAATTTGAGACCCCTCTATCCCGTACTATTCGAGATAATCAACTTTAAACATTTTCAAACACTTATGAAATTCTCATTCAATTTTGCTTATTTTCAATTGAAATTTTGCACAAATCTATCCTCAGGGGGGCTCTAAATGGGTGCATAGTTTGAGACCCCTCTATCCCGTACTATTCGAAATAATCAACTTTAAAGATTTTAAAATACTTATGAAATTTTCATTCAATTTCGTTTATTTTCAATTGAAATTTTGCACAAATCTAGCCTCAGGGGGGCTCTAAATGGGTGCATAGTTTGAGACCCCTCTATCCCGAAATTTTCATTCAATTTCGTTTATTTTCAATTGAAATTTTGCACAAATCTAGCCTCAGGGGGGCTCTAAATGGGTGCACTATTCGAGATAATCAACTTTAAACATTTTCAAACACTTATGAAATTCTCATTCAATTTTACTTATTTTCAATTGAAATTTTGCACAAATCTAGCCTCAGGGGGGCTCTAAATGGGTGCATAGTTTGAGACCCCTCTATCCCGTACTATTCGAAATAATCAACTTTAAAGATTTTAAAATGCTTATGAAATTTTCATTCAATTTCGTTTATTTTCAATTGAAATTTTGCACAAATCTAGCCTCAGGGGGGCTCTAAATGGGTGCATAGTTTGAGACCCCTCTATCCCGTACTATTCGAAATAATCAACTTTAAAGATTTTTAAACATTTATGAAATTCTCATTCAATTTTGCTTATTTTCAATTGAAATTTTGCACAAATCTAGCCTCATGGGGGCTCTAAATGTGTGCATAATTTGAGACCCCTCTATCCCGTACTATTCGAGATAATCAACTTTAAACATTTTCAAACACTTATGAAATTCTCATTCAATTTTGCTTATTTTCAATTGAAATTTTGCACAAATCTAGCCTCAGGGGGGCTCTAAATGGGTGCATAGTTTGAGACCCCTCTATCCCGTACTATTCGAAATAATCAACTTTAAAGATTTTATAATACTTATGAAATTTTCATTCAAGTTCGTTTATTTTCAATTGAAATTTTGCACAAATCTAGCCTCAGGGGGGCTCTAAATGGGTGCATAATTTGAGACCCATCTATCCCGTACTATTCGAGATAATCAACTTTAAAGATTTTTAAACATTTATGAAATTCTCATTCAATTTTGCTTATTTTCAATTGAAATTTTGCTTAAATCTAGCCTCAGGGGGCTCTAAATGGGTGCATAATTTGAGACCCCTCTATCCCGTACTATTCGAAATAATCAACTTTAAAGATTTTATAATACTTATGAAATTTTCATTCAAGTTCGTTTATTTTCAATTGAAATTTTGCACAAATCTAGCCTCAGGGGGGCTCTAAATGGGTGCATAGTTTGAGACCCCTCTATCCCGTACTATTCGAAATAATCAACTTTAAAGATTTTATAATACTTATGAAATTTTCATTCAAGTTCGTTTATTTTCAATTGAAATTTTGCACAAATCTAGCCTCAGGGGGGCTCTAAATGGGTGCATAATTTGAGACCCATCTATCCCGTACTATTCGAGATAATCAACTTTAAAGATTTTTAAACATTTATGAAATTCTCATTCAATTTTGCTTATTTTCAATTGAAATTTTGCACAAATCTAGCCTCAGGGGGCTCTAAATGGGTGCATAATTTGAGACCCCTCTATCCCGTACTATTCGAAATAATCAACTTTAAAGATTTTATAATACTTATGAAATTTTCATTCAAGTTCGTTTATTTTCAATTGAAATTTTGCACAAATCTAGCCTC
The DNA here is from genome assembly GCF_024763615.1 of Phlebotomus papatasi. Lineage (NCBI taxonomy): Eukaryota > Metazoa > Arthropoda > Insecta > Diptera > Psychodidae > Phlebotomus > Phlebotomus papatasi. The sequence continues at coordinate 99,676 of NW_026604523.1, forward strand.
AGGGGGGCTCTAAATGGGTGCATAGTTTGAGACCCCTCTATCCCGTACTATTCGAAATAATCAACTTTAAAGATTTTATAATACTTATGAAATTTTCATTCAAGTTCGTTTATTTTCAATTGAAATTTTGCACAAATCTAGCCTCAGGGGGGCTCTAAATGGGTGCATAATTTGAGACCCATCTATCCCGTACTATTCGAGATAATCAACTTTAAAGATTTTTAAACATTTATGCAATTCTCATTCAATTTTGCTTATTTTCAATTGAAATTTTGCACAAATCTAGCCTCAGGGGGGCTCTAAATGGGTGCATAGTTTGAGACCCCTCTATCCCGTACTATTCGAAATAATCAACTTTAAAGATTTTAAAATACTTGTGAAATTTTCATTCAATTTCGTTTATTTTCAATTGAAATTTTGCACAAATCTAGCCTCAGGGGGGCTCTAAATGGGTGCATAGTTGGAGACCCCTCTATCCCGCACTATTTGAGATAATCAACTTTAAACATTTTCAAACACTTATGAAATTCTCATTCAATTTTGCTTATTTTCAATTGAAATTTTGCACAAATCTATCCTCAGGGGGGGCTCTAAATGGGTGCATAGTTTGAGACCCCTCTATCGCGTACTATTCGAAATAATCAACTTTAAAGATTTTATAATACTAATGAAATTTTCATTCAATTTCGTTTATTTTCAATTGAAATTTTGCACAAATCTAGCCTCAGGGGGGCTCTAAATGGGTGCATAATTTGAGACCCCTCTATCCCGTACTATTCGAGATAATCAACTTTAAACATTTTCAAACACTTATGAAATTCTCATTCAATTTTGCTTATTTTCAATTGAAATTTTGCACAAATCTATCCTCAGGGGGATCTAAATGGGTGCATAGTTTGAGACCCATCTATCCCGTACTATTCGAGATAATCAACTTTAAAGATTTTTAAACATTTATGAAATTCTCATTCAATTTTGCTTATTTTCAATTGAAATTTTGCACAAATCTAGCCTCATGGGGGCTCTAAATGTGTGCATAATTTGAGACCCCTCTATCCCGTACTATTCGAGATAATCAACTTTAAACATTTTCAAACACTTATTAAATCCTCATTCAATTTTGCTTATTTTCAATTGAAATTTTGCACAAATCTAGCCTCAGGGGGCTCTAAATGGGTGCATAGTTTGAGACCCCTCTATCCCGTACTATTCGAAATAATCAACTTTAAAGATTTTAAAATACTTGTGAAATTCTCATTCAATTTTGCTTATTTTCAATTGAAATTTTGCACAAATCTAGCCTCAGGGGGCTCTAAATGGGTGCATAATTTGAGACCCATCTATCCCGTACTATTCGAAATAATCAACTTTAAATATTTTCAAACACTTATGAGATTCTCATTCAATTTTGCTTATTTTCAATTGAAATTTTGCACAAATCTATCCTCAGGGGGGCTCTAAATGGGTGCATAGTTTGAGACCCCTCTATCCCGTACTATTCGAAATAATCAACTTTAAAGATTTTCAAACACTTATTAAATCCTCATTCAATTTTGCTTATTTTCAATTGAAATTTTGCACAAGTCTAGCCTCAGGGGGGCTCTAAATGGGTGCATAATTTGAGACCCATCTATCCCGTACTATTCGAGATAATCAACTTTAAAGATTTTTAAACATTTATGAAATTCTCTTTCAATTTTGCTTATTTTCAATTGAAATTTTGCACAAATCTAGCCTCATGGGGGCTCTAAATGTGTGCATAATTTGAGACCCCTGTATCCCGTACTATTCGAGATAATCAACTTTAAACATTTTCAAACACTTATGAAATTCTCTTTCAATTTTGCTTATTTTCAATTGAAATTTTGCACAAATCTAGCCTCACGGGGCTCTAAATGGGTGCATAATTTGAGACCCATCTATCCCGTACTATTCGAGATAATCAACTTTAAAGATTTTTAAACATTTATGAAATTCTCATTCAATTTTGCTTATTTTCAATTGAAATTTTGCACAAATCTAGCCTCATGGGGGCTCTAAATGTGTGCATAATTTGAGACCCCTCTATCCCGTACTATTCGAGATAATCAACTTTAAACATTTTCAAACACTTATGAAATTCTCATTCAATTTTGCTTATTTTCAATTGAAATTTTGCACAAATCTATCCTCAGGGGGGCTCTAAATGGGTGCATAGTTTGAGACCCCTCTATCCCGTACTATTCGAAATAATCAACTTTAAAGATTTTATAATACTTATGAAATTTTCATTCAATTTCGTTTATTTTCAATTGAAATTTTGCACAAATCTAGCCTCATGGGGGCTCTAAATGTGTGCATAATTTGAGACCCCTCTATCCCGTACTATTCGAGATAATCAACTTTAAACATTTTCAAACACTTATGAAATTCTCATTCAATTTTGCTTATTTTCAATTGAAATTTTGCACAAATCTAGCCTCAGGGGGGCTCTAAATGGGTGCATAGTTTGAGACCCCTCTATCCCGTACTATTCGAAATAATCAACTTTAAAGATTTTATATTACTTATGAAATTCTCATTCAATTTTGCTTATTTTCAATTGAAATTTTGCACAAATCTAGCCTCATGGGGGCTCTAAATGTGTGCATAATTTGAGACCCCTCTATCCCGTACTATTCGAGATAATCAACTTTAAACATTTTCAAACACTTATGAAATTTTCATTCAATTTTGCTTATTTTCAATTGAAATTTTGCACAAATCTATCCTCAGGGGGGCTCTAAATGGGTGCATAGTTTGAGACCCCTCTATCCCGTACTATTCGAAATAATCAACTTTAAAGATTTTAAAATACTTATGAAATTTTCATTCAATTTCGTTTATTTTCAATTGAAATTTTGCACAAATCTAGCCTCATGGGGGCTCTAAATGTGTGCATAATTTGAGACCCCTCTATCCCGTACTATTCGAGATAATCAACTTTAAACATTTTCAAACACTTATGAAATTCTCATTCAATTTTGCTTATTTTCAATTGAAATTTTGCACAAATCTAGCCTCAGGGGGGCTCTAAATGGGTGCATAGTTTGAGACCCCTCTATCCCGTACTATTCGAAATAATCAACTTTAAAGATTTTTTTCAAACACTTATGAAATTTTCATTCAATTTTGCTTATTTTCAATTGAAATTTTGCACAAATCTAGCCTCATGGGGGCTCTAAATGTGTGCATAATTTGAGACCCCTCTATCCCGTACTATTCGAGATAATCAACTTTAAACATTTTCAAACACTTATGAAATTCTCATTCAATTTTGCTTATTTTCAATTGAAATTTTGCACAAATCTAGCCTCAGGGGGGCTCTAAATGGGTGCATAGTTTGAGACCCCTCTATCCCGTACTATTCGAAATAATCAACTTTAAAGATTTTATATTACTTATGAAATTCTCATTCAATTTTACTTATTTTCAATTGAAATTTTGCACAAATCTAGCCTCATGGGGGCTCTAAATGTGTGCATAATTTGAGACCCCTCTATCCCGTACTATTCGAGATAATCAACTTTAAACATTTTCAAACACTTATGAAATTCTCATTCAATTTTGCTTATTTTCAATTGAAATTTTGCACAAATCTAGCCTCAGGGGGATCTAAATGGGTGCATAGTTTGAGACCCATCTATCCCGTACTATTCGAGATAATCAACTTTAAAGATTTTTAAACATTTATGAAATTCTCATTCAATTTTGCTTATTTTCAATTGAAATTTTGCACAAATCTAGCCTCATGGGGGCTCTAAATGTGTGCATAATTTGAGACCCCTCTATCCCGTACTATTCGAGATAATCAACTTTAAACATTATCAAACACTTATTAAATCCTCATTCAATTTTGCTTATTTTCAATTGAAATTTTGCACAAATCTAGCCTCAGGGGGCTCTAAATGGGTGCATAGTTTGAGACCCCTCTATCCCGTACTATTCGAAATAATCAACTTTAAAGATTTTAAAATACTTGTGAAATTCTCATTCAATTTTGCTTATTTTCAATTGAAATTTTGCACAAATCTAGCCTCAGGGGGCTCTAAATGGGTGCATAATTTGAGACCCATCTATCCCGTACTATTCGAGATAATCAACTTTAAAGATTTTCAAACACTTATGAAATTCTCTTTCAATTTTGCTTATTTTCAATTGAAATTTTGCACAAATCTAGCCTCAGGGGGCTCTAAATGGGTGCATAATTTGAGACCCATCTATCCCGTACTATTCGAGATAATCAACTTTAAAGATTTTTAAACATTTATGAAATTCTCATTCAATTTTGCTTATTTTCAATTGAAATTTTGCACAAATCTAGCCTCATGGGGGCTCTAAATGTGTGCATAATTTGAGACCCCTCTATCCCGTACTATTCGAGATAATCAACTTTAAAGATTTTCAAACACTTATGAAATTCTAATTCAATTTTGCTTATTTTCGATTGAAATTTTGCACAAATCTAGCCTCAGGGAGGCTCTACATGGGTGCATAATTTGAGACCCCTCTATCCCGTACTATTCGAAATAATCAACTTTAAAGATTTTATATTACTTATGAAATTCTCATTCAATTTTACTTATTTTCAATTGAAATTTTGCACAAATCTAGCCTCATGGGGGCTCTAAATGTGTGCATAATTTGAGACCCCTCTATCCCGTACTATTCGAGATAATCAACTTTAAACATTTTCAAACACTTATGAAATTCTCATTCAATTTTGCTTATTTTCAATTGAAATTTTGCACAAATCTAGCCTCAGGGGGATCTAAATGGGTGCATAGTTTGAGACCCATCTATCCCGTACTATTCGAGATAATCAACTTTAAAGATTTTTAAACATTTATGAAATTCTCATTCAATTTTGCTTATTTTCAATTGAAATTTTGCACAAATCTAGCCTCATGGGGGCTCTAAATGTGTGCATAATTTGAGACCCCTCTATCCCGTACTATTCGAGATAATCAACTTTAAACATTATCAAACACTTATTAAATCCTCATTCAATTTTGCTTATTTTCAATTGAAATTTTGCACAAATCTAGCCTCAGGGGGCTCTAAATGGGTGCATAGTTTGAGACCCCTCTATCCCGTACTATTCGAAATAATCAACTTTAAAGATTTTAAAATACTTGTGAAATTCTCATTCAATTTTGCTTATTTTCAATTGAAATTTTGCACAAATCTAGCCTCAGGGGGCTCTAAATGGGTGCATAATTTGAGACCCATCTATCCCGTACTATTCGAGATAATCAACTTTAAAGATTTTCAAACACTTATGAAATTCTCTTTCAATTTTGCTTATTTTCAATTGAAATTTTGCACAAATCTAGCCTCAGGGGGCTCTAAATGGGTGCATAATTTGAGACCCATCTATCCCGTACTATTCGAGATAATCAACTTTAAAGATTTTTAAACATTTATGAAATTCTCATTCAATTTTGCTTATTTTCAATTGAAATTTTGCACAAATCTAGCCTCATGGGGGCTCTAAATGTGTGCATAATTTGAGACCCTTCTATCCCGTACTATTCGAGATAATCAACTTTAAAGATTTTCAAACACTTATGAAATTCTAATTCAATTTTGCTTATTTTCGATTGAAATTTTGCACAAATCTAGCCTCAGGGAGGCTCTACATGGGTGCATAATTTGAGACCCCTCTATCCCGTACTATTCGAGATAATCAACTTTAAAGATTTTCAAACACTTATGAAATTCTCTTTCAATTTTGCTTATTTTCAATTGAAATTTTGCACAAATCTAGCCTCAGGGGGCTCTAAATGGGTGCATAATTTGAGACCCATCTATCCCGTACTATTCGAGATAATCAACTTTAAAGATTTTTAAACATTTATGAAATTCTCATTCAATTTTGCTTATTTTCAATTGAAATTTTGCACAAATCTAGCCTCATGGAGGCTCTAAATGTGTGCATAATTTGAGACCCCTCTATCACGTACTATTCGAGATAATCAACTTTAAAGATTTTCAAACCCTTATGAAATTCTCTTTCAATTTTGCTTATTTTCAATTGAAATTTTGCACAAATCTAGCCTCAGGGGGCTCTAAATGGGTGCATAATTTGAGACCCATCTATCCCGTACTATTCGAGATAATCAACTTTAAAGATTTTTAAACATTTATGAAATTCTCATTCAATTTTGCTTATTTTCAATTGAAATTTTGCACAAATCTAGCCTCAGGGGGGCTCTAAATGGGTGCATAGTTTGAGACCCCTCTATCCCGTACTATTCGAAATAATCAACTTTAAAGATTTTAAAATACTTGTGAAATTTTCATTCAATTTCGTTTATTTTCAATTGAAATTTTGCACAAATCTAGCCTCAGGGGGACTCTAAATGGGTGCATAATTTGAGACCCATCTATCCCGTACTATTCGAAATAATAAACTTTAAAGATTTTAAAATACTTGTGAAATTCTCATTCAATTTTGCTTATTTTCAATTGAAATTTTGCACAAATCTAGCCTCATGGGGGCTCTAAATGTGTGCATAATTTGAGACCCCTCTATCCCGTACTATTCGAGATAATCAACTTTAAAGATTTTCAAACACTTATGAAATTCTCTTTCAATTTTGCTTATTTTCAATTGAAATTTTGCACAAATCTAGCCTCAGGGGGCTCTAAATGGGTGCATAATTTGAGACCCATCTATCCCGTACTATTCGAGATAATCAACTTTAAAGATTTTTAAACATTTATGAAATTCTCATTCAATTTTGCTTATTTTCAATTGAAATTTTGCACAAATCTAGCCTCATGGGGGCTCTAAATGTGTGCATAATTTGAGACCCCTCTATCCCGTACTATTCGAGATAATCAACTTTAAACATTTTCAAACACTTATGAAATTCTCATTCAATTTTGCTTATTTTCAATTGAAATTTTGCACAAATCTATCCTCAGGGGGGCTCTAAATGGGTGCATAGTTTGAGACCCCTCTATCCCGTACTATTCGAAATAATCAACTTTAAAGATTTCAAAATACTTATGAAATTTTCATTCAATTTCGTTTATTTTCAATTGAAATTTTGCACAAATCTAGCCTCAGGGGGGCTCTAAATGGGTGCATAGTTTGAGACCCCTCTATCCCGCACTATTCGAGATAATCAACTTTAAACATTTTCAAACACTTATGAAATTCTCATTCAATTTTGCTTATTTTCAATTGAAATTTTGCACAAATCTATCCTCAGGGGGGCTCTAAATGGGTGCATAGTTTGAGACCCCTCTATCCCGTACTATTCGAGATAATCAACTTTAAAGATTTTCAAACACTTATTAAATCCTCATTCAATTTTGGTTATTTTCAATTGAAATTTTGCACAAATCTAGCCTCAGGGGGGCTCTAAATGGGTGCATAGTTTGAGACCCCTCTATCCCGCACTATTCGAGATAATCAACTTTAAACATTTTCAAACACTTATGAAATTCTCATTCAATTTTGCTTATTTTCAATTGAAATTTTGCACAAATCTATCCTCAGGGGGGCTCTAAATGGGTGCATAGTTTGAGACCCCTCTATCCCGTACTATTCGAAATAATCAACTTTAAAGATTTTATAATACTTATGAAATTTTCATTCAATTTTGCTTATTTTCAATTGAAATTTTGCACAAATCTATCCTCAGGGGGGCTCTAAATGGGTGCATAGTTTGAGACCCCTCTATCCCGTACTATTCGAAATAATTAACTTTAAAGATTTTAAAATACTTGTGAAATTCTCATTCAATTTTGCTTATTTTCAATTGAAATTTTGCACAAATCTAGCCTCATGGGGGCTCTAAATGGGTGCATAATTTGAGACCCCTCTATCCCGTACTATTCGAGATAATCAACTTTAAAGATTTTCAAACACTTATGAAATTCTCTTTCAATTTTGCTTATTTTCAATTGAAATTTTGCACAAATCTAGCCTCAGGGGGCTCTAAATGGGTGCATAATTTGAGACCCATCTATCCCGTACTATTCGAGATAATCAACTTTAAAGATTTTTAAACATTTATGAAATTCTCATTCAATTTTGCTTATTTTCAATTGAAATTTTGCACAAATCTAGCCTCATGGGGGCTCTAAATGTGTGCATAATTTGAGACCCCTCTATCCCGTACTATTCGAGATAATCAACTTTAAACATTTTCAAACACTTATGAAATTCTCATTCAATTTTGCTTATTTTCAATTGAAATTTTGCACAAATCTATCCTCAGGGGGGCTCTAAATGGGTGCATAGTTTGAGACCCCTCTATCCCGTACTATTCGAAATAATCAACTTTAAAGATTTTAAAATACTTATGAAATTTTCATTCAATTTCGTTTATTTTCAATTGAAATTTTGCACAAATCTAGCCTCAGGGGGGCTCTAAATGGGTGCATAGTTTGAGACCCCTCTATCCCGCACTATTCGAGATAATCAACTTTAAACATTTTCAAACACTTATGAAATTCTCATTCAATTTTGCTTATTTTCAATTGAAATTTTGCACAAATCTATCCTCAGGGGGGCTCTAAATGGGTGCATAGTTTGAGACCCCTCTATCCCGTACTATTCGAAATAATCAACTTTAAAGATTTTAAAATACTTATGAAATTTTCATTCAATTTCGTTTATTTTCAATTGAAATTTTGCACAAATCTAGCCTCAGGGGGGCTCTAAATGGGTGCATAGTTTGAGACCCCTCTATCCCGTACTATTCGAAATAATCAACTTTAAAGATTTTTAAACATTTATGAAATTCTCATTCAATTTTGCTTATTTTCAATTGAAATTTTGCACAAATCTAGCCTCATGGGGGCTCTAAATGTGTGCATAATTTGAGACCCCTCTATCCCGTACTATTCGAGATAATCAACTTTAAACATTTTCAAACACTTATGAAATTCTCATTCAATTTTGCTTATTTTCAATTGAAATTTTGCACAAATCTAGCCTCAGGGGGGCTCTAAATGGGTGCATAGTTTGAGACCCCTCTATCCCGTACTATTCGAAATAATCAACTTTAAAGATTTTATAATACTTATGAAATTTTCATTCAAGTTCGTTTATTTTCAATTGAAATTTTGCACAAATCTAGCCTCAGGGGGGCTCTAAATGGGTGCATAATTTGAGACCCATCTATCCCGTACTATTCGAGATAATCAACTTTAAAGATTTTTAAACATTTATGAAATTCTCATTCAATTTTGCTTATTTTCAATTGAAATTTTGCACAAATCTAGCCTCAGGGGGCTCTAAATGGGTGCATAGTTTGAGACCCCTCTATCCCGTACTATTCGAAATAATCAACTTTAAAGATTTTTAAACATTTATGAAATTCTCATTCAATTTTGCTTATTTTCAATTGAAATTTTGCACAAATCTAGCCTCATGGGGGCTCTAAATGTGTGCATAATTTGAGACCCCTCTATCCCGTACTATTCGAGATAATCAACTTTAATCATTTTCAAACACTTATGAAATTCTCATTCAATTTTGCTTATTTTCAATTGAAATTTTGCACAAATCTAGCCTCAGGGGGGCTCTAAATGGGTGCATAGTTTGAGACCCCTCTATCCCGTACTATTCGAAATAATCAACTTTAAAGATTTTATAATACTTATGAAATTTTCATTCAAGTTCGTTTATTTTCAATTGAAATTTTGCACAAATCTAGCCTCAGGGGGGCTCTAAATGGGTGCATAATTTGAGACCCATCTATCCCGTACTATTCGAGATAATCAACTTTAAAGATTTTTAAACATTTATGAAATTCTCATTCAATTTTGCTTATTTTCAATTGAAATTTTGCTTAAATCTAGCCTCAGGGGGCTCTAAATGGGTGCATAATTTGAGACCCCTCTATCCCGTACTATTCGAAATAATCAACTTTAAAGATTTTATAATACTTATGAAATTTTCATTCAAGTTCGTTTATTTTCAATTGAAATTTTGCACAAATCTAGCCTCAGGGGGGCTCTAAATGGGTGCATAGTTTGAGACCCCTCTATCCCGTACTATTCGAAATAATCAACTTTAAAGATTTTATAATACTTATGAAATTTTCATTCAAGTTCGTTTATTTTCAATTGAAATTTTGCACAAATCTAGCCTCAGGGGGGCTCTAAATGGGTGCATAATTTGAGACCCATCTATCCCGTACTATTCGAGATAATCAACTTTAAAGATTTTTAAACATTTATGAAATTCTCATTCAATTTTGCTTATTTTCAATTGAAATTTTGCACAAATCTAGCCTCAGGGGGCTCTAAATGGGTGCATAATTTGAGACCCCTCTATCCCGTACTATTCGAAATAATCAACTTTAAAGATTTTAAAATACTTATGAAATTTTCATTCAAGTTCGTTTATTTTCAATTGAAATTTTGCACAAATCTAGCCTCAGGGGGGCTCTAAATGGGTGCATAGTTTGAGACCCCTCTATCCCGTACTATTCGAAATAATCAACTTTAAAGATTTTATAATACTTATGAAATTTTCATTCAAGTTCGTTTATTTTCAATTGAAATTTTGCACAAATCTAGCCTCAGGGGGGCTCTAAATGGGTGCATAATTTGAGACCCATCTATCCCGTACTATTCGAGATAATCAACTTTAAAGATTTTTAAACATTTAAGCAATTCTCATTCAATTTTGCTTATTTTCAATTGAAATTTTGCACAAATCTAGCCTCAGGGGGGCTCTAAATGGGTGCATAGTTTGAGACCCCTCTATCCCGTACTATTCGAAATAATCAACTTTAAAGATTTTAAAATACTTGTGAAATTTTCATTCAATTTCGTTTATTTTCAATTGAAATTTTGCACAAATCTAGCCTCAGGGGGGCTCTAAATGGGTGCATAGTTGGAGACCCCTCTATCCCGCACTATTTGAGATAATCAACTTTAAACATTTTCAAACACTTATGAAATTCTCATTCAATTTTGCTTATTTTCAATTGAAATTTTGCACAAATCTATCCTCAGGGGGGGCTCTAAATGGGTGCATAGTTTGAGACCCCTCTATCGCGTACTATTCGAAATAATCAACTTTAAAGATTTTATATTACTAATGAAATTTTCATTCAATTTCGTTTATTTTCAATTGAAATTTTGCACAAATCTAGCCTCAGGGGGGCTCTAAATGGGTGCATAATTTGAGACCCCTCTATCCCGTACTATTCGAGATAATCAACTTTAAACATTTTCAAACACTTATGAAATTCTCATTCAATTTTGCTTATTTTCAATTGAAATTTTGCACAAATCTAGCCTCAGGGGGATCTAAATGGGTGCATAGTTTGAGACCCATCTATCCCGTACTATTCGAGATAATCAACTTTAAAGATTTTTAAACATTTATGAAATTCTCATTCAATTTTGCTTATTTTCAATTGAAATTTTGCACAAATCTAGCCTCATGGGGGCTCTAAATGGGTGCATAATTTGAGACCCCTCTATCCCGTACTATTCGAGATAATCAACTTTAAACATTTTCAAACACTTATGAGATTCTCATTCAATTTTGCTTATTTTCAATTGAAATTTTGCACAAATCTATCCTCAGGGGGGCTCTAAATGGGTGCATAGTTTGAGACCCCTCTATCCCGTACTATTCGAAATAATCAACTTTAAAGATTTTCAAACACTTATTAAATCCTCATTCAATTTTGCTTATTTTCAATTGAAATTTTGCACAAGTCTAGCCTCAGGGGGGCTCTAAATGGGTGCATAATTTGAGACCCATCTATCCCGTACTATTCGAGATAATCAACTTTAAAGATTTTTAAACATTTATGAAATTCTCTTTCAATTTTGCTTATTTTCAATTGAAATTTTGCACTAATCTAGCCTCATGGGGGCTCTAAATGTGTGCATAATTTGAGACCCCTGTATCCCGTACTATTCGAGATAATCAACTTTAAACATTTTCAAACACTTATGAAATTCTCTTTCAATTTTGCTTATTTTCAATTGAAATTTTGCACAAATCTAGCCTCACGGGGCTCTAAATGGGTGCATAATTTGAGACCCATCTATCCCGTACTATTCGAGATAATCAACTTTAAAGATTTTTAAACATTTATGAAATTCTCATTCAATTTTGCTTATTTTCAATTGAAATTTTGCACAAATCTAGCCTCATGGGGGCTCTAAATGTGTGCATAATTTGAGACCCCTCTATCCCGTACTATTCGAGATAATCAACTTTAAACATTTTCAAACACTTATGAAATTCTCATTCAATTTTGCTTATTTTCAATTGAAATTTTGCACAAATCTATCCTCAGGGGGGCTCTAAATGGGTGCATAGTTTGAGACCCCTCTATCCCGTACTATTCGAAATAATCAACTTTAAAGATTTTATAATACTTATGAAATTTTCATTCAATTTCGTTTATTTTCAATTGAAATTTTGCACAAATCTAGCCTCATGGGGGCTCTAAATGTGTGCATAATTTGAGACCCCTCTATCCCGTACTATTCGAGATAATCAACTTTAAACATTTTCAAACACTTATGAAATTCTCATTCAATTTTGCTTATTTTCAATTGAAATTTTGCACAAATCTAGCCTCAGGGGGGCTCTAAATGGGTGCATAGTTTGAGACCCCTCTATCCCGTACTATTCGAAATAATCAACTTTAAAGATTTTATATTACTTATGAAATTCTCATTCAATTTTGCTTATTTTCAATTGAAATTTTGCACAAATCTAGCCTCATGGGGGCTCTAAATGTGTGCATAATTTGAGACCCCTCTATCCCGTACTATTCGAGATAATCAACTTTAAACATTTTCAAACACTTATGAAATTTTCATTCAATTTTGCTTATTTTCAATTGAAATTTTGCACAAATCTATCCTCAGGGGGGCTCTAAATGGGTGCATAGTTTGAGACCCCTCTATCCCGTACTATTCGAAATAATCAACTTTAAAGATTTTAAAATACTTATGAAATTTTCATTCAATTTCGTTTATTTTCAATTGAAATTTTGCACAAATCTAGCCTCATGGGGGCTCTAAATGTGTGCATAATTTGAGACCCCTCTATCCCGTACTATTCGAGATAATCAACTTTAAACATTTTCAAACACTTATGAAATTCTCATTCAATTTTGCTTATTTTCAATTGAAATTTTGCACAAATCTAGCCTCAGGGGGGCTCTAAATGGGTGCATAGTTTGAGACCCCTCTATCCCGTACTATTCGAAATAATCAACTTTAAAGATTTTATATTACTTATGAAATTCTCATTCAATTTTACTTATTTTCAATTGAAATTTTGCACAAATCTAGCCTCATGGGGGCTCTAAATGTGTGCATAATTTGAGACCCCTCTATCCCGTACTATTCGAGATAATCAACTTTAAACATTTTCAAACACTTATGAAATTTTCATTCAATTTTGCTTATTTTCAATTGAAATTTTGCACAAATCTATCCTCAGGGGGGCTCTAAATGGGTGCATAGTTTGAGACCCCTCTATCCCGCACTATTCGAGATAATCAACTTTAAACATTTTCAAACACTTATGAAATTCTCATTCAATTTTGCTTATTTTCAATTGAAATTTTGCACAAATCTAGCCTCATGGGGGCTCTAAATGTGTGCATAATTTGAGACCCCTCTATCCCGTACTATTCGAGATAATCAACTTTAAACATTTTCAAACACTTATGAAATTCTCATTCAATTTTGCTTATTTTCAATTGAAATTTTGCACAAATCTAGCCTCAGGGGGGCTCTAAATGGGTGCATAGTTTGAGACCCCTCTATCCCGTACTATTCGAAATAATCAACTTTAAAGATTTTAAAATACTTATGAAATTTTCATTCAATTTCCTTTATTTTCAATTGAAATTTTGCACAAATCTAGCCTCAGGGGGGCTCTAAATGGGTGCATAGTTTGAGACCCCTCTATCCCGTACTATTCGAAATAATCAACTTTAAAGATTTTTAAACATTTATGAAATTCTCATTCAATTTTGCTTATTTTCAATTGAAATTTTGCACAAATCTAGCCTCATGGGGGCTCTAAATGTGTGCATAATTTGAGACCCCTCTATCCCGTACTATTCGAGATAATCAACTTTAAACATTTTCAAACACTTATGAAATTCTCATTCAATTTTGCTTATTTTCAATTGAAATTTTGCACAAATCTAGCCTCAGCCTCAGGGGGGCTCTAAATGGGTGCATAGTTTGAGACCCCTCTATCCCGTACTATTCGAAATAATCAACTTTAAAGATTTTATAATACTTATGAAATTTTCATTCAAGTTCGTTTATTTTCAATTGAAATTTTGCACAAATCTAGCCTCAGGGGGGCTCTAAATGGGTGCATAATTTGAGACCCATCTATCCCGTACTATTCGAGATAATCAACTTTAAAGATTTTTAAACATTTATGAAATTCTCATTCAATTTTGCTTATTTTCAATTGAAATTTTGCACAAATCTAGCCTCAGGGGGCTCTAAATGGGTGCATAATTTGAGACCCCTCTATCCCGTACTATTCGAAATAATCAACTTTAAAGATTTTATAATACTAATGAAATTTTCATTCAAGTTCGTTTATTTTCAATTGAAATTTTGCACAAATCTAGCCTCAGGGGGGCTCTAAATGGGTGCATAGTTTGAGACCCCTCTATCCCGTACTATTCGAAATAATCAACTTTAAAGATTTTATAATACTTATGAAATTTTCATTCAAGTTCGTTTATTTTCAATTGAAATTTTGCACAAATCTAGCCTCAGGGGGGCTCTAAATGGGTGCATAATTTGAGACCCATCTATCCCGTACTATTCGAGATAATCAACTTTAAAGATTTTTAATCATTTATGAAATTCTCATTCAATTTTGCTTATTTTCAATTGAAATTTTGCACAAATCTAGCCTCATGGGGGCTCTAAATGTGTGCATAATTTGAGACCCCTCTATCCCGTACTATTCGAGATAATCAACTTTAAACATTATCAAACACTTATTAAATCCTCATTCAATTTTGCTTATTTTCAATTGAAATTTTGCACAAATCTAGCCTCAGGGGGGCTCTAAATGGGTGCATAGTTTGAGACCCCTCTATCCCGTACTATTCGAAATAATCAACTTTAAAGATTTTAAAATACTTGTGAAATTTTCATTCAATTTTGCTTATTTTCAATTGAAATTTTGCACAAATCTAGCCTCAGGGGGGCTCTAAATGGGTGCATAGTTGGAGACCCCTCTATCCCGCACTATTCGAGATAATCAACTTTAAACATTTTCAAACACTTATGAAATTCTCATTCAATTTTGCTTATTTTCAATTGAAATTTTGCACAAATCTATCCTCAGGGGGGGCTCTAAATGGGTGCATAGTTTGAGACCCCTCTATCCCGTACTATTCGAAATAATCAACTTTAAAGATTTTATAATACTTATGAAATTTTCATTCAATTTCGTTTATTTTCAATTGAAATTTTGCACAAATCTAGCCTCAGGGGGGCTCTAAATGGGTGCATAATTTGAGACCCCTCTATCCCGTACTATTCGAGATAATCAACTTTAAACATTTTCAAACACTTATGAAATTCTCATTCAATTTTGCTTATTCTCAATTGAAATTTTGCACAAATCTAGCCTCAGGGGGATCTAAATGGGTGCATAGTTTGAGACCCATCTATCCCGTACTATTCGAGATAATCAACTTTAAAGATTTTTAAACATTTATGAAATTCTCATTCAATTTTGCTTATTTTCAATTGAAATTTTGCACAAATCTAGCCTCATGGGGGCTCTAAATGTGTGCATAATTTGAGACCCCTCTATCCCGTACTATTCGAGATAATCAACTTTAAACATTATCAAACACTTATTAAATCCTCATTCAATTTTGCTTATTTTCAATTGAAATTTTGCACAAATCTAGCCTCAGGGGGCTCTAAATGGGTGCATAGTTTGAGACCCCTCTATCCCGTACTATTCGAAATAATCAACTTTAAAGATTTTAAAATACTTGTGAAATTCTCATTCAATTTTGCTTATTTTCAATTGAAATTTTGCACAAATCTAGCCTCAGGGGGCTCTAAATGGGTGCATAATTTGAGACCCATCTATCCCGTACTATTCGAAATAATCAACTTTAAACATTTTCAAACACTTATGAGATTCTCATTCAATTTTGCTTATTTTCAATTGAAATTTTGCACAAATCTATCCTCAGGGGGGCTCTAAATGGGTGCATAGTTTGAGACCCCTCTATCCCGTACTATTCGAAATAATCAACTTTAAAGATTTTCAAACACTTATTAAATCCTCATTCAATTTTGCTTATTTTCAATTGAAATTTTGCACAAATCTAGCCTCAGGGGGCTCTAAATGGGTGCATAATTTGAGACCCATCTATCCCGTACTATTCGAGATAATCAACTTTAAAAATTTTTAAACATTTATGAAATTCTCTTTCAATTTTGCTTATTTTCAATTTAAATTTTGCACAAATCTAGCCTCATGGGGGCTCTAAATGTGTGCATAATTTGAGACCCCTCTATCCCGTACTATTCGAGATAATCAACTTTGAACATTTTCAAACACTTATGAAATTCTCTTTCAATTTTGCTTATTTTCAATTGAAATTTTGCACAAATCTAGCCTCACGGGGCTCTAAATGGGTGCATAATTTGAGACCCATCTATCCCGTACTATTCGAGATAATCAACTTTAAAGATTTTTAAACATTTATGAAATTCTCATTCAATTTTGCTTATTTTCAATTGAAATTTTGCACAAATCTAGCCTCATGGGGGCTCTAAATGTGTGCATAATTTGAGACCCCTCTATCCCGTACTATTCGAGATAATCAACTTTAAACATTTTCAAACACTTATGAAATTCTCATTCAATTTTGCTTATTTTCAATTGAAATTTTGCACAAATCTATCCTCAGGGGGGCTCTAAATGGGTGCATAGTTTGAGACCCCTCTATCCCGTACTATTCGAAATAATCAACTTTAAAGATTTTATAATACTTATGAAATTTTCATTCAATTTCGTTTATTTTCAATTGAAATTTTGCACAAATCTAGCCTCAGGGGGGCTCTAAATGGGTGCATAATTTGAGACCCCTCTATCCCGTACTATTCGAGATAATCAACTTTAAAGATTTTTAAACATTTATGAAATTCTCATTCAATTTTGCTTATTTTCAATTGAAATTTTGCACAAATCTAGCCTCATGGGGGCTCTAAATGTGTGCATAATTTGAGACCCCTCTATCCCGTACTATTCGAGATAATCAACTTTAAACATTTTCAAACACTTATGAAATTCTCATTCAATTTTGCTTATTTTTAATTGAAATTTTGCACAAATCTAGCCTCAGGGGGCTCTAAATGGGTGCATAATTTGAGACCCCTCTATCCCGTACTATTCGAGATAATCAACTTTAAAGATTTTCAAACATTTATGAAATTCTCATTCAATTTTGCTTATTTTCAATTGAAATTTTGCACAAATCTAGCCTCAGGTGGCTCTAAATGGGTGCATAATTTGAGACCCCTCTATCCCGTACTATTCGAGATAATCAACTTTAAACATTTTCAAACACTTATGAAATTCTCATTCAATTTTGCTTATTTTCAATTGAAATTTTGCACAAATCTAGCCTCAGGGGGGCTCTAAATGGGTGCATAGTTTGAGACCCCTCTATCCCGCACTATTCGAGATAATCAACTTTAAACATTTTCAAACACTTATGAAATTCTCATTCAATTTTGCTTATTTTCAATTGAAATTTTGCACAAATCTATCCTCAGGGGTGCTCTAAATGGGTGCATAGTTTGAGACCCCTCTATCCCGTACTATTCGAAATAATCAACTTTAAAGATTTTATAATACTTATGAAATTTTCATTCAATTTCGTTTATTTTCAATTGAAATTTTGCACAAATCTAGCCTCAGGGGGGCTCTAAATGGGTGCATAATTTGAGACCCATCTATCCCGTACTATTCGAGATAATCAACTTTAAAGATTTTTAAACATTTATGAAATTCTCATTCAATTTTGCTTATTTTCAATTGAAATTTTGCACAAATCTAGCCTCACGGGGCTCTAAATGGGTGCATAATTTGAGACCCATCTATCCCGTACTATTCGAGATAATCAACTTTAAAGATTTTTAAACATTTATGAAATTCTCATTCAATTTTGCTTATTTTCAATTGAAATTTTGCACAAATCTAGCCTCATGGGGGCTCTAAATGTGTGCATAATTTGAGACCCCTCTATCCCGTACTATTCGAGATAATCAACTTTAAACATTTTCAAACACTTATGAAATTCTCATTCAATTTTGCTTATTTTCAATTGAAATTTTGCACAAATCTATCCTCAGGGGGGCTCTAAATGGGTGCATAGTTTGAGACCCCTCTATCCCGTACTATTCGAAATAATCAACTTTAAAGATTTTATAATACTTATGAAATTTTCATTCAATTTCGTTTATTTTCAATTGAAATTTTGCACAAATCTAGCCTCAGGGGGGCTCTAAATGGGTGCATAATTTGAGACCCCTCTATCCCGTACTATTCGAGATAATCAACTTTAAAGATTTTTAAACATTTATGAAATTCTCATTCAATTTTGCTTATTTTCAATTGAAATTTTGCACAAATCTAGCCTCATGGGGGCTCTAAATGTGTGCATAATTTGAGACCCCTCTATCCCGTACTATTCGAGATAATCAACTTTAAACATTTTCAAACACTTATGAAATTCTCATTCAATTTTGCTTATTTTTAATTGAAATTTTGCACAAATCTAGCCTCAGGGGGCTCTAAATGGGTGCATAATTTGAGACCCCTCTATCCCGTACTATTCGAGATAATCAACTTTAAAGATTTTCAAACATTTATGAAATTCTCATTCAATTTTGCTTATTTTCAATTGAAATTTTGCACAAATCTAGCCTCAGGTGGCTCTAAATGGGTGCATAATTTGAGACCCCTCTATCCCGTACTATTCGAGATAATCAACTTTAAACATTTTCAAACACTTATGAAATTCTCATTCAATTTTGCTTATTTTCAATTGAAATTTTGCACAAATCTAGCCTCAGGGGGGCTCTAAATGGGTGCATAGTTTGAGACCCCTCTATCCCGCACTATTCGAGATAATCAACTTTAAACATTTTCAAACACTTATGAAATTCTCATTCAATTTTGCTTATTTTCAATTGAAATTTTGCACAAATCTATCCTCAGGGGTGCTCTAAATGGGTGCATAGTTTGAGACCCCTCTATCCCGTACTATTCGAAATAATCAACTTTAAAGATTTTATAATACTTATGAAATTTTCATTCAATTTCGTTTATTTTCAATTGAAATTTTGCACAAATCTAGCCTCAGGGGGGCTCTAAATGGGTGCATAATTTGAGACCCATCTATCCCGTACTATTCGAGATAATCAACTTTAAAGATTTTTAAACATTTATGAAATTCTCATTCAATTTTGCTTATTTTCAATTGAAATTTTGCACAAATCTAGCCTCAGGGGGCTCTAAATGGGTGCATAGTTTGAGACCCCTCTATCCCGTACTATTCGAAATAATCAACTTTAAAGATTTTTAAACATTTATGAAATTCTCATTCAATTTTGCTTATTTTCAATTGAAATTTTGCACAAATCTAGCCTCATGGGGGCTCTAAATGTGTGCATAATTTGAGACCCCTCTATCCCGTACTATTCGAGATAATCAACTTTAAACATTTTCAAACACTTATGAAATTCTCATTCAATTTTGCTTATTTTCAATTGAAATTTTGCACAAATCTAGCCTCAGGGGGGCTCTAAATGGGTGCATAGTTTGAGACCCCTCTATCCCGTACTATTCGAAATAATCAACTTTAAAGATTTTATAATACTTATGAAATTTTCATTCAAGTTCGTTTATTTTCAATTGAAATTTTGCACAAATCTAGCCTCAGGGGGGCTCTAAATGGGTGCATAATTTGAGACCCATCTATCCCGTACTATTCGAGATAATCAACTTTAAAGATTTTTAAACATTTATGAAATTCTCATTCAATTTTGCTTATTTTCAATTGAAATTTTGCACAAATCTAGCCTCAGGGGGCTCTAAATGGGTGCATAATTTGAGACCCCTCTATCCCGTACTATTCGAAATAATCAACTTTAAAGATTTTATAATACTTATGAAATTTTCATTAAAGTTCGTTTATTTTCAATTGAAATTTTGCACAAATCTAGCCTCAGGGGGGCTCTAAATGGGTGCATAGTTTGAGACCCCTCTGTGCGTGGAAAAGTGGGATTTTTATTTTTTAATTTTCAGTGGCAGAGTCTTTGATTTAAATTTTGTTACTTTTCGATAGCTTTTGGGTTTTTAATTTATTAGAGAACTCCAGGGGGTTTGAGGGCAATTGGGGTATGATTTTCAGGTGTAGTTTTATTATAAATCAATTAGTTTATAATGAGTAGGTTGAAAGAGTTTTTCCTGATGGAATAAATATAACATTTTCTAATGTAAAACAAATTCTAAAAAACTATGGCTACAGGCACTTACAGTCTCCTTTAAGACCTTGAACTTTTTCCTACACCTAATTCCTTCCCTTTCCTCTCTTTCTTCTGGATTCCTATAAAAATTTAATCTCTTACATTTCATCTAATTTCTTTCTGTTAAATAACTTACTTCTTTTGTATTTTTTATCCCTTTTTCACTAATTTACTTCTTCACTCTTCTCACGCATCTAATTCTGAGCTTAATGAGCTTCTTTTGAGCTTTTTCCCCTTTTCTATGTCCATTATTGCAGCTGCAATAATGAACATAGAATCTATGAATATTAATTCTATCTTACTTGACAAGTGCCTTTGTTTACTAATTCAAATTTGATAAATTCACTGAACATCTCTCCCCCCCGTAGTGGCTCCCAATCTCCTTGGGTGCGCTACTCCTTTTTCTGTAGAACACAAATCTTGTGAGCTGGTCGACGGTAAATACCCTTGGTCGTCTCCACATCCACAACTCTGACTGTGCCATCTTTTCCCGGGAAAGTTTGTACAATTTTCCCCAATGGCCAGGTGTTCCTCTTTTCGTTGCTGTCTGCGACGATTACGATGTCTCCCTCTTGTAGATTGGGGCTTCGTCGATTCCACTTGTGTCTCTGCGCAAGTGTTGGAAGATACTCCTTTAGCCATCGCCTCCAAAACTCATCCGCAAGCTTCTGAGCAGCTTGCCATCCTTGAAGTAAGTCATCATCTGTGTATGTACCCCACGGCTGTGAAGCACTTGACCGTCCAAGGAGAAAGTGGTTGGGTGTTATGGCTTCTGGATCATCCTTGTCCACAGAAACATTGGTGAGTGGACGACTATTGACAACGTTCTCAGCTTCGATGAGCAATGTCAGCAACATCTCTTCGGTTGGATATTTCTCCTTCAGTGTCACCATGAGGGCTGTTTTCACGGAACGGATAAGACGTTCCCATCCACCACCCATGTGTGGACTTGATGGAGGATTGAAGCGCCAATCTACGCCCTTCACGGCAAGAACTTGTTGAATCTCATCCGTGGATATATTTTCCAGGATCGCACGCCGGATCTCTTTGTAGGCTCCTCGTAGATTTGTCCCGTTATCGCTGTAGAAAGCGACAGGCTGTCCCCTTCGACCCATGAAGCGCCGGATGGCCAACACAGCGCTCTTCGTGCTCAGACTTTCGGCTAATTCTAAATGAATGGCACGAGTTGTTAAGCAAATAAACAAGACTCCATACCTCTTTTCATGGCGGCGTCCAATTTTAATTTCCATTGGTCCAAAATAGTCTACACCGCAATGACTGAACGGTGCACCTCCGTACTGATACCTCGCTTCTGGAATTTGTCCCATCAGCGGCTCTCTGGGCGATGCTTTTCTCACTTTGCACTCTTGGCACTCTCGGATTGTCCGCTGAGCGGCTGATCTCACCCCAAGAATCCAGTATTTCTGACGAACTTCATTGATGAGTCGCTCTTTTCCTTGGTGGAGCCCGTGCTTGTGATAATCCATCAATATTAACTTGGCAAGCGGATGGTGGGAATCTAATATTATGGGACATCTCGTGTCTTGAGAAAGACAAGAGGCTCCTTGGAGACGTCCACCAACTCGCATTATTCCGAATTCATCAATTTGGGGAGTTAAACTTCTCAATCGGCTTGTTTTTGACACTTCACTATTTTTGGTTAAGTCCGTGAGTTCTTTCCCGAATGAGAATCTTTGCGCGTTTTTTATCAGAAACACTTCAACGTCTCTAAGCTCTCTCACAGTGAGGTTAGGAGAAAAAGCTTGTTTGTTTTTAGCTTGACAATTCTGAGTGAAACGAAAAATCCACGCAGTCACACATTTTAATCTTGTCCACGAACTATAATCTCTGGGATTTGGAAATTCTTGGTAATTTTCGTACGCGTGATAACACACTTCTTCAATCTCACAATCGAGCTCATCTCGCGGTGGATTATTGTCTTTCGGCCAAAAGCACTTGTCTTGTTTAAGGAAACTTGGTCCATTAAACCATCGAGAGTTCGGATTCATATCACACTTCCCTGACAACCGAGTGGCTTCATCTGCTACATTTTGGGCAGTTGGAATCCAATTCCACTCACGCGAATCAGTTAGTTCACGAATCTCTCCGACGCGCCAGGCTACGAATTGAGTGAAACGTTTATCACTTGATTTAATCCACGAGATCACCGTTTTTGAGTCACACCAAAAGAATTTCTCACTGATTTTAATATCAAGAGTCTTTGTCACGACATCTGTGAGGCGGCTGGCCATGAGAGCACCTTGCAGCTCTAATCTCGGAATGGATATAGGCTTCAAAGGGGCAACCCGATTCTTTGCACACACAAAAGTCACATCGATACCATTTGGGTACTCAACTCGCAAATACGTCACTGCTGCAAAGGCTTCTTGGCTTGCATCACAGAATGTATGCAATTGAATTGAAATTGATTCTGGAATGAAAACGGAGAAACATCTGGGAACTATAACTTCACTTATCTGAGGCAGGAAGTTGATCCAATCTAGCCATTGCTCGTGAAGATTTTCTTTGATTTCGTCGTCCCAGGAAATCTCTTGCTTCCAGACTTCTTGCATCATAATTTTGGAGCGCACCATGTACGTCCCAAGAAACCCCAGTGGATCGAATACCGACATGATGACTCTCAGCATTTCCCTCTTGGTCGGCATCTGTCTGCCCTGAAGGATTTCTGGTGAGACTTTGTGTAATTTCACTTGAAAGACGAAGTTGTCATTCTTGCAGTCCCAGTGTAGTCCCAGAACTCTTTCTGATGAACCGTTGAGATCCATATTTTTGTTTTCTGCTTCCTCAGGTGACAATTCCCGGATAAACTTCGAAGAATTTGACACCCAATTGCGAATCTCAAAACCACCCTGTTTGTGAATAAATGCCACTTCTTTGGCACGTTGGATTGCCTCTGCCTCTGTATCACAGCTATCCACATAATCATCCACGTAGTGACGTTCAATGATTGCATTCGATGCTGTTGGATATCTCTCGGCGAATTCCTTGGCATTTCTATCCTTCACATACGCTGCTAGTGATGGTGAACACACTGCTCCGAAGGTCATTACCACCAGTTTGAATTCACGTATTTCTTCTTTTGGAGTATTTCTCCAGAGGATACGTTGATGATTGTTATCTTCTGTTCTGATATTCACCTGGTGAAACATTTCTTTGATATCTCCAGTGAATCCAACACGACGTTGTCTGAATTTTATCAAAATCTCTGGGAGGGATGTCATCATATCTGGCCCAGTCATGAGCAAATCGTTGAGGCTAACTCCATGTGCTTTTGCTGCTGCATCGAAAACCAATCTTACTTTTCCTGGTTTATTCGGATTAATCACAGGAAAGTGTGGTAAGTACCAGCACTGATTCATGGGAAGGCTCTCATCGTTTGCGTCCAGTTCTTTCAGATATCCCTTCTCCAAATAATCATCGATATTGGCTTGATAACGCTGGGCAAGTTCAGGATCTTTCTCCAGACGCTTCTCAAGGGAAAGTAGTCTCTTAAGCGCCATCTCTCTAGAGTCTATGGCTTCATGACTATCTTTTCTCCAAAGCAAGCCTGTTTCCCATCTTTCTGGGACTCTTTTTGTTGTCTTCTCCATCATTTGGAGAGATTTTTCATCCTCACGTGAACGGAGGGACGAGCTTTTAATTTTTACTCCAAAGTCTTCAGTCGAGAAAGATTTCTTCACAAGTTCGTGAAGTTCATCGACCTCAGTGACATGGAAGCTGAAGTTTTGTGGATTTCCTCTATCTAACGGTACTTGGCCGTAGAGGCACCATCCTAACTTTGTTTTCACCATGAAAGGTGCATTGTAAGGTCCGCTTGTGAATTGTCTTCCTGCAATGAGTGAAGCATTATCGGCACCTATCAATATTTTGGGATGTGCATAACCTCGAGAGGTTATCTTTGATGGATCAATGTGTGGCCATTTTCTGGACA
The DNA here is from genome assembly GCF_024763615.1 of Phlebotomus papatasi. NCBI lineage: Eukaryota > Metazoa > Arthropoda > Insecta > Diptera > Psychodidae > Phlebotomus > Phlebotomus papatasi. Next base: position 124,205 of record NW_026604523.1, read on the forward strand.
ACTCGTCTACATCTACTGACTGAATGGGTAAGGCCAAACTTGGTACAGTCCTCACATGCTTCAGTTGAAACTCCTTTGCACCATTGTAATCGCCTTTGATCTTCACAGCTACTGCGCGGGAATTTTCATGGTTCTGCGTTACATTCCCGGTCCAGCGCACGGACAGTGATTTAACATTTCCCTCCAGTCCCAAAGTTTCTGCGACTTCTTCATCAATCATAGTCACTGTAGAACCGTCATCAAGGAAAGCATAAGTCTCCATCGAGCCTTTTGGTCCCGTAAGAATAATTGGAAGGATCTTCAAAAGAACTGTGTGAGAGGTTATGTTTGTGGCTACATGTCCAACATTCTCTGTCTGAGTAGCAGAATTTGCTGCGACTGCTGGTGTTCCAGTGGTAGTTTGTTGCTCTTGTCTTGGATGTAAGAGCTTATGATGTTGTACAGAGCATCCATCCACTCCACAAACCATCTTCCGGAAGCAAGTACTACTCTCATGATTATCTCTGAGGCAGTGTATGCAGAGCTTTTTCGATTTTGCCAATTCAATACGTTTCTGTGGCGTCATGGCAAAGAATTTTCTGCAGTTTGGAGTTCTATGGGAACTTAATTCGCAAACTCGGCAAGTATTCTGTTTGTTCTTTGCATCTTTGTCTTCAGTGACAGTCATAACCCTATTTTTCTGAGTCTTTGTGGGCTGTGTATTGGGTATGGTAGTGTAACTTAGAATTTCACCGGCCTTTCTAGTCCAATCGGCAAAATCTTGTAGATTGACCATCCCTTTCTTTGCAGCCACAACTTCTCCCCATGACATCTTCACAAAAGAGGGTATTTTCTGGACAAACTCCTCAAGTAACATGGGATTATTCAAGTGGTTAAGACAGTTCATGTGCTTTATTGAACAAACAAAGTTCCGTATCGCTGCTCCAAACTCAATAAATTGCTCAGCATCTTTGGGAGCAGTCATGCCTCGAACTTGATTCAAAATTGATCTTATGACGAGCTCTGGGCGTCCGTAAAGGAGCTCCAATTCTCTGATGACATCATCTACGCCTGTAGGTGTAAGTAGAAGAGCTTTCACCGAGTCTCTCGCCTTCCCCTTGAGAGCTTTTTGGAGTCTGTGCATGTTTTCATAATCAGTGTATGAACAACGTTTGCTTGACTCACGGAATTGGGTGATGAAAGTCAGCCAATCCTCAGCTTTACCATCAAATTGTGGTAGATCTTGTTTAATGGCTTGCCTCACCACAAACTTTTCCATCCAGCTGTCGGGAACGGGATCCTCTTTGGACTTCTTTTCATCTGCATGGGATTGAGTCTCAGTGACCCACACCTTTGTTCTGTCCATGCTTGCTATGTCAGAAGCATCCTCTCTTACACTTCGGCTTGAATTGCTTCGAAGTTCCTTGAGTTCATCATTGAGCTCATTCACACGTTTGATCTTTTCTTTTTCCAATGTGAGAAGCTGAAGCTTTAGCTGCAGTTCTTCCTTTGCAAGCTCATGGTCTTGTTCGACCCGCTTAATGTCTTCCTGAATTGACTGTTCGTCAATCAGAGATTTATTTGTACTGGTGTTTGACCCTCCCAGGACTTTTATGGTGGCGTTCGATGACTCTTCACCAATTGTGGATATCTCTGGTTGAGGCATGGAAGATGAAGCAATCAAATTTGGTTCCTCTTGTTGGGATGCTGTTTCATCTTCTTCAAACCCAAATCTTGCCGGAGGTTTCCCGGCGTTAGATCTCTTGGGGCGCGGACTTTTACTCATTGGTTTGGATTTCTGATCCGCTGCCGAAGGACCACGCTAATGTGCGTGGAAAAGTGGGATTTTTATTTTTTAATTTTCAGTGGCAGAGTCTTTGATTTAAATTTTGTTACTTTTCGATAGCTTTTGGGTTTTTAATTTATTAGAGAACTCCAGGGGGTTTGAGGGCAATTGGGGTATGATTTTCAGGTGTAGTTTTATTATAAATCAATTAGTTTATAATGAGTAGGTTGAAAGAGTTTTTCCTGATGGAATAAATATAACATTTTCTAATGTAAAACAAATTCTAAAAAACTATGGCTACAGGCACTTACAGTCTCCTTTAAGACCTTGAACTTTTTCCTACACCTAATTCCTTCCCTTTCCTCTCTTTCTTCTGGATTCCTATAAAAATTTAATCTCTTACATTTCATCTAATTTCTTTCTGTTAAATAACTTACTTCTTTTGTATTTTTTATCCCTTTTTCACTAATTTACTTCTTCACTCTTCTCACGCATCTAATTCTGAGCTTAATGAGCTTCTTTTGAGCTTTTTCCCCTTTTCTATGTCCATTATTGCAGCTGCAATAATGAACATAGAATCTATGAATATTAATTCTATCTTACTTGACAAGTGCCTTTGTTTACTAATTCAAATTTGATAAATTCACTGAACACCCTCTATCCCGTACTATTCGAAATAATCAACTTTAAAGATTTAATAATACTTATGAAATTTTCATTCAAGTTCGTTTATTTTCAATTGAAATTTTGCACAAATCTAGCCTCAGGGCAAGGTATTTGGACCTTATCATTTCACACAACAAATCATAACATTGCTCTATCAGGTACGACGCATCGGGAGGGGAAGTGATTTGGTGACGTCAGTGTAAATCGAGCGAATCGAGAATTTACAGTGTAGCAATTGTTCCATTTGTCGTCAGTTAACTTACTAAGCTATTTTTTTTTCTCTGTTGGTGAATGAAATGTGCAAATTGGTGGAATTTTTGTGCAGGAATGGCTACCATCAGGATATTAAACGATAAAGGTGAGTTGTAAAGAGTGGAAAAGATCAAAACCATCAAGTGATAATGTTTTTTTTGTTCAGGAAATCCAGAGAAAAGTGGCTAAAGGAGTGTTTGTGTTGCGACTGTGATTCTTCACAATCAACAGCCAATCCAGCAAGTCGAGGATCATGAGGAAGCTGGTGGTATTCCTTCAAGACCGCCCCAACAGGAAAGTTCAAAAGTGGAAGCTGCGATGAAGCAAATTCTGCGAGAAATGAGCATATGAAAATCTCCTATTTGCCATTTCTGATCAACTGGGCAAATTTGAAGATTTATTGGACTTCGAGGAAGGAGTAGGAAGGTATGATCTTAAATAAATCAATTTTCTGTAAATCATAGTGAATAAATTTGCGAAAATTTGTACAAAAAAAGGGTATAAATTTTCTTCTTTTTTTAATATATTCCTTCTGTCTTTGCAGATTTCCTCGAACTACTTTCAAGTACTTCAATTCAAACCCACCAAATACTGCAAAAATCAGCACTGAATATTTTCAAAATTTCAATACTCTGCATAAAAATTTATTTAGTATTTTCCTGAGTGATTGCTAAGGAAAGAGTTAAAAGTGATCGATCATGCTCATAACCAAGACCATCAAGATAATCCTTAGAAATAAACTGAAATAAATCACCAAGGAAATAATTTTAGAAAGATGAAAGATCCAAATAAATTAATTCACATAGCAGATAAAAGTAATTTAAGACTTAATGAAATTGTTAATTTTCAAAAAGCAGCAATTTTTGTAGTCTGATTTAAAAAACTGATTCTAATATTTCCTAGTTTTAGGCTACACCAACTTATTTATGTATTCAACAATTTTTATATTAAAAAGTAGGAGTTTAATATCATAATTTTCTTTAAATAAAAGTTTCTGTATTCGAAATTTGTAAAATGGGATAAACTTTTGCAAAATAAATTGAATAGCGATATTAAATAATGAATCCACAGTCTTTTACTTCAGCAGCACTAGTAAGTTAAATAGTTCTTTCGTTTCAGATAAATTACATTTCTCGTTTGCCTTACAGGTTGGCTGAAAAATTCTGTGAATACATGAAAGAAACTTAAAAAGATATCAATACCAATTATTTTCTTTTAAAGAATCTTCTATTACTTAAACGAACTTGACCCAATTTTTCTTGAATAATTCTAAATAAATCATTGCAGAAATGTTTTTCCGAAAGTTCTCCAAAATGCGTCAAGTTCCTCCAATTTTTTTTTACGTTTACTTTTTAATATAAATTATAATATAAATTGTTGAATACATAAATAAGTTGGTATAGCCTAAAACTAGGAAATATTAGAATCAGTTTTTTAAATCAGACTACAAAAATTGCTGCTTTTTGAAAATTAACAATTTCATTAAGTCTTAAATTACTTTTATCTGCTATGTGAATTAATTTATTTGGATCTTTCATCTTTCTAAAATTATTTCCTTGGTGATTTATTTCCGTTTATCTTGATGGTCTTGGTTATGAGCATGATCGATCACTTTTAACTCTTTCCTTAGCAATCACTCAGGAAAATACTAAATAAATTTTTATGCAGAGTATTGAAATTTTGAAAATATTCAGTGCTGATTTTTGCAGTATTTGGTGGGTTTGAATTGAAGTACTTGAAAGTAGTTCGAGGAAATCTGCAAAGACAGAAGGAATATATTAAAAAAAGAAGAAAATTTATACACTTTTTTTGTACAAATTTTCGCAAATTTATTCACTATGATTTACAGAAAATTGATTTATTTAAGATCATACCTTCCTACTCCTTCCTCGAAGTCCAATAAATCTTCAAATTTGCCCAGTTGATCAGAAATGGCAAATAGGAGATTTTCATATGCTCATTTCTCGCAGAATTTGCTTCATCGCAGCTTCCACTTTTGAACTTTCCTGTTGGGGCGGTCTTGAAGGAATACCACCAGCTTCCTCATGATCCTCGACTTGCTGGATTGGCTGTTGATTGTGAAGAATCACAGTCGCAACACAAACACTCCTTCTTTAGCCACTTTTCTCTGGATTTCCTGAACAAAAAAAACATTATCACTTGATGGTTTTGGCCTTTTCCACTCTTTACAACTCACCTTTATCGTTTAATATCCTGATGGTAGCCATTCCTGCACAAAATTTCCACCAATTTGCACATTTTATTCACGAACAGAGAAAAAAAATAGCTTAGCAAGTTAACTGACGACAAATGGAACAATTGCTACACTGTAAATTCTCGATTCGCTCGATTTACACTGACGTCACCAAATCACTTCCCCTCCCGATGCGTCGTACCTGATAGAGCAATGTTATGATTTGTTGTGTGAAATGATAAGGTCCAAATACCTTGGCCTCAGGGGGGCTCTAAATGGGTGCATAATTTGTGACCCATCTATCCCGTACTATTCGAGATAATCAACTTTAAAGATTTTTAAACATTTATGCAATTCTCATTCAATTTTGCTTATTTTCAATTGAAATTTTGCACAAATCTAGCCTCAGGGGGGCTCTAAATGGGTGCATAGTTTGAGACCCCTCTATCCCGTACTATTCGAAATAATCAACTTTAAAGATTTTATAATACTTATGAAATTTTCATTCAATTTCGTTTATTTTCAATTGAAATTTTGCACAAATCTAGCCTCAGGGGGGCTCTAAATGGGTGCATAATTTGTGACCCATCTATCCCGCACTATTCGAGATAATCAACTTTAAACATTTTCAAACACTTATGAAATTCTCATTCAATTTTGCTTATTTTCAATTGAAATTTTGCACAAATCTATCCTCAGGGGGGGCTCTAAATGGGTGCATAGTTTGAGACCCCTCTATCCCGTACTATTCGAAATAATCAACTTTAAAGATTTTATAATACTTATGAAATTTTCATTCAATTTCGTTTATTTTCAATTGAAATTTTGCACAAATCTAGCCTCAGGGGGGCTCTAAATGGGTGCATAATTTGAGACCCCTCTATCCCGTACTATTCGAAATAATCAACTTTAAAGATTTTATAATACTTATGAAATTTTCATTCAAGTTCGTTTATTTTCAATTGAAATTTTGCACAAATCTAGCCTCAGGGGGGCTCTAAATGGGTGCATAGTTTGAGACCCCTCTATCCCGTACTATTCGAGATAATCAACTTTAAAGATTTTATAATACTTATGAAATTTTCATTCAAGTTCGTTTATTTTCAATTGAAATTTTGCACAAATCTAGCCTCAGGGGGGCTCTAAATGGGTGCATAATTTGTGACCCATCTATCCCGCACTATTCGAGATAATCAACTTTAAACATTTTCAAACACTTATGAAATTCTCATTCAATTTTGCTTATTTTCAATTGAAATTTTGCACAAATCTATCCTCAGGGGGGGCTCTAAATGGGTGCATAGTTTGAGACCCCTCTATCCCGTACTATTCGAAATAATCAACTTTAAAGATTTTATAATACTTATGAAATTTTCATTCAATTTCGTTTATTTTCAATTGAAATTTTGCACAAATCTAGCCTCAGGGGGGCTCTAAATGGGTGCATAATTTGAGACCCCTCTATCCCGTACTATTCGAGATAATCAACTTTAAACATTTTCAAACACTTATGAAATTCTCATTCAATTTTGCTTATTTTCAATTGAAATTTTGCACAAATCTAGCCTCAGGGGGATCTAAATGGGTGCATAGTTTGAGACCCATCTATCCCGTACTATTCGAGATAATCAACTTTAAAGATTTTTAAACATTTATGAAATTCTCATTCAATTTTGCTTATTTTCAATTGAAATTTTGCACAAATCTAGCCTCATGGGGGCTCTAAATGTGTGCATAATTTGAGACCCCTCTATCCCGTACTATTCGAGATAATCAACTTTAAACATTATCAAACACTTATTAAATCCTCATTCAATTTTGCTTATTTTCAATTGAAATTTTGCACAAATCTAGCCTCAGGGGGCTCTAAATGGGTGCATAGTTTGAGACCCCTCTATCCCGTACTATTCGAAATAATCAACTTTAAAGATTTTAAAATACTTGTGAAATTCTCATTCAATTTTGCTTATTTTCAATTGAAATTTTGCACAAATCTAGCCTCAGGGGGGCTCTAAATGGGTGCATAATTTGAGACCCATCTATCCCGTACTATTCGAAATAATCAACTTTAAACATTTTCAAACACTTATGAGATTCTCATTCAATTTTGCTTATTTTCAATTGAAATTTTGCACAAATCTATCCTCAGGGGGGCTCTAAATGGGTGCATAGTTTGAGACCCCTCTATCCCGAACTATTCGAAATAATCAACTTTAAAGATTTTCAAACACTTATTAAATCCTCATTCAATTTTGCTTATTTTCAATTGAAATTTTGCACAAATCTAGCCTCAGGGGGCTCTAAATGGGTGCATAATTTGAGACCCATCTATCCCGTACTATTCGAGATAATCAACTTTAAAAATTTTTAAACATTTATGAAATTCTCTTTCAATTTTGCTTATTTTCAATTTAAATTTTGCACAAATCTAGCCTCATGGGGGCTCTAAATGGGTGCATAGTTTGAGACCCCTCTATCCCGTACTATTCGAAATAATCAACTTTAAAGATTTTTAAACATTTATGAAATTCTCATTCAATTTTGCTTATTTTCAATTGAAATTTTGCACAAATCTAGCCTCATGGGGGCTCTAAATGTGTGCATAATTTGAGACCCCTCTATCCCGTACTATTCGAGATAATCAACTTTAAACATTTTCAAACACTTATGAAATTCTCATTCAATTTTGCTTATTTTCAATTGAAATTTTGCACAAATCTAGCCTCAGGGGGGCTCTAAATGGGTGCATAGTTTGAGACCCCTCTATCCCGTACTATTCGAAATAATCAACTTTAAAGATTTTATAATACTTATGAAATTTTCATTCAAGTTCGTTTATTTTCAATTGAAATTTTGCACAAATCTAGCCTCAGGGGGGCTCTAAATGGGTGCATAATTTGAGACCCATCTATCCCGTACTATTCGAGATAATCAACTTTAAAGATTTTTAAACATTTATGAAATTCTCATTCAATTTTGCTTATTTTCAATTGAAATTTTGCACAAATCTAGCCTCAGGGGGGCTCTAAATGGGTGCATAGTTTGAGACCCCTCTATCCCGTACTATTCGAAATAATCAACTTTAAAGATTTTATAATACTTATGAAATTTTCATTCAAGTTCGTTTATTTTCAATTGAAATTTTGCACAAATCTAGCCTCAGGGGGGCTCTAAATGGGTGCATAATTTGTGACCCATCTATCCCGTACTATTCGAGATAATCAACTTTAAAGATTTTTAAACATTTATGCAATTCTCATTCAATTTTGCTTATTTTCAATTGAAATTTTGCACAAATCTAGCCTCAGGGGGGCTCTAAATGGGTGCATAGTTTGAGACCCCTCTATCCCGTACTATTCGAAATAATCAACTTTAAAGATTTTAAAATACTTGTGAAATTTTCATTCAATTTTGCTTATTTTCAATTGAAATTTTGCACAAATCTAGCCTCAGGGGGGCTCTAAATGGGTGCATAGTTGGAGACCCCTCTATCCCGCACTATTCGAGATAATCAACTTTAAACGTTTTCAAACACTTATGAAATTCTCATTCAATTTTGCTTATTTTCAATTGAAATTTTGCACAAATCTATCCTCAGGGGGGGCTCTAAATGGGTGCATAGTTTGAGACCCCTCTATCCCGTACTATTCGAAATAATCAACTTTAAAGATTTTATAATACTTATGAAATTTTCATTCAATTTCGTTTATTTTCAATTGAAATTTTGCACAAATCTAGCCTCAGGGGGGCTCTAAATGGGTGCATAATTTGAGACCCCTCTATCCCGTACTATTCGAGATAATCAACTTTAAACATTTTCAAACACTTATGAAATTCTCATTCAATTTTGCTTATTTTCAATTGAAATTTTGCACAAATCTAGCCTCAGGGGGATCTAAATGGGTGCATAGTTTGAGACCCATCTATCCCGTACTATTCGAGATAATCAACTTTAAAGATTTTATAATACTTATGAAATTTTCATTCAAGTTCGTTTATTTTCAATTGAAATTTTGCACAAATCTAGCCTCAGGGGGGCTCTAAATGGGTGCATAATTTGAGACCCATCTATCCCGTACTATTCGAGATAATCAACTTTAAAGATTTTTAAACATTTATGCAATTCTCATTCAATTTTGCTTATTTTCAATTGAAATTTTGCACAAATCTAGCCTCAGGGGGGCTCTAAATGGGTGCATAGTTTGAGACCCCTCTATCCCGTACTATTCGAAATAATCAACTTTAAAGATTTTAAAATACTTGTGAAATTTTCATTCAATTTCGTTTATTTTCAATTGAAATTTTGCACAAATCTAGCCTCAGGGGGGCTCTAAATGTGTGCATAATTTGAGACCCCTCTATCCCGTACTATTCGAGATAATCAACTTTAAACATTTTCAAACACTTATGAAATTCTCATTCAATTTTGCTTATTTTCAATTGAAATTTTGCACAAATCTAGCCTCAGGGGGGCTCTAAATGGGTGCATAGTTTGAGACCCCTCTATCCCGTACTATTCGAAATAATCAACTTTAAAGATTTTATAATACTTATGAAATTTTCATTCAAGTTCGTTTATTTTCAATTGAAATTTTGCACAAATCTAGCCTCAGGGGGGCTCTAAATGGGTGCATAATTTGAGACCCATCTATCCCGTACTATTCGAGATAATCAACTTTAAAGATTTTTAAACATTTATGAAATTCTCATTCAATTTTGCTTATTTTCAATTGAAATTTTGCACAAATCTATCCTCAGGGGGGCTCTAAATGGGTGCATAGTTTGAGACCCCTCTATCCCGTACTATTCGAAATAATCAACTTTAAAGATTTTATAATACTTATGAAATTTTCATTCAAGTTCGTTTATTTTCAATTGAAATTTTGCACAAATCTAGCCTCAGGGGGGCTCTAAATGGGTGCATAATTTGTGACCCATCTATCCCGTACTATTCGAGATAATCAACTTTAAAGATTTTTAAACATTTATGCAATTCTCATTCAATTTTGCTTATTTTCAATTGAAATTTTGCACAAATCTAGCCTCAGGGGGGCTCTAAATGGGTGCATAGTTTGAGACCCCTCTATCCCGTACTATTCGAAATAATCAACTTTAAAGATTTTAAAATACTTGTGAAATTTTCATTCAATTTTGCTTATTTTCAATTGAAATTTTGCACAAATCTAGCCTCAGGGGGGCTCTAAATGGGTGCATAGTTGGAGACCCCTCTATCCCGCACTATTCGAGATAATCAACTTTAAACATTTTCAAACACTTATGAAATTCTCATTCAATTTTGCTTATTTTCAATTGAAATTTTGCACAAATCTATCCTCAGGGGGGGCTCTAAATGGGTGCATAGTTTGAGACCCCTCTATCCCGTACTATTCGAAATAATCAACTTTAAAGATTTTATAATACTTATGAAATTTTCATTCAATTTCGTTTATTTTCAATTGAAATTTTGCACAAATCTAGCCTCAGGGGGGCTCTAAATGGGTGCATAATTTGAGACCCCTCTATCCCGTACTATTCGAGATAATCAACTTTAAACATTTTCAAACACTTATGAAATTCTCATTCAATTTTGCTTATTTTCAATTGAAATTTTGCACAAATCTAGCCTCAGGGGGATCTAAATGGGTGCATAGTTTGAGACCCATCTATCCCGTACTATTCGAGATAATCAACTTTAAAGATTTTTAAACATTTATGAAATTCTCATTCAATTTTGCTTATTTTCAATTGAAATTTTGCACAAATCTAGCCTCATGGGGGCTCTAAATGTGTGCATAATTTGAGACCCCTCTATCCCGTACTATTCGAGATAATCAACTTTAAACATTATCAAACACTTATTAAATCCTCATTCAATTTTGCTTATTTTCAATTGAAATTTTGCACAAATCTAGCCTCAGGGGGCTCTAAATGGGTGCATAGTTTGAGACCCCTCTATCCCGTACTATTCGAAATAATCAACTTTAAAGATTTTAAAATACTTGTGAAATTCTCATTCAATTTTGCTTATTTTCAATTGAAATTTTGCACAAATCTAGCCTCAGGGGGCTCTAAATGGGTGCATAATTTGAGACCCATCTATCCCGTACTATTCGAAATAATCAACTTTAAACATTTTCAAACACTTATGAGATTCTCATTCAATTTTGCTTATTTTCAATTGAAATTTTGCACAAATCTATCCTCAGGGGGGCTCTAAATGGGTGCATAGTTTGAGACCCCTCTATCCCGAACTATTCGAAATAATCAACTTTAAAGATTTTCAAACACTTATTAAATCCTCATTCAATTTTGCTTATTTTCAATTGAAATTTTGCACAAATCTAGCCTCAGGGGGCTCTAAATGGGTGCATAATTTGAGACCCATCTATCCCGTACTATTCGAGATAATCAACTTTAAAAATTTTTAAACATTTATGAAATTCTCTTTCAATTTTGCTTATTTTCAATTTAAATTTTGCACAAATCTAGCCTCATGGGGGCTCTAAATGTGTGCATAATTTGAGACCCCTCTATCCCGTACTATTCGAGATAATCAACTTTGAACATTTTCAAACACTTATGAAATTCTCTTTCAATTTTGCTTATTTTCAATTGAAATTTTGCACAAATCTAGCCTCACGGGGCTCTAAATGGGTGCATAATTTGAGACCCATCTATCCCGTACTATTCGAGATAATCAACTTTAAAGATTTTTAAACATTTATGAAATTCTCATTCAATTTTGCTTATTTTCAATTGAAATTTTGCACAAATCTAGCCTCATGGGGGCTCTAAATGTGTGCATAATTTGAGACCCCTCTATCCCGAACTATTCGAAATAATCAACTTTAAAGATTTTCAAACACTTATTAAATCCTCATTCAATTTTGCTTATTTTCAATTGAAATTTTGCACAAATCTAGCCTCAGGGGGCTCTAAATGGGTGCATAATTTGAGACCCATCTATCCCGTACTATTCGAGATAATCAACTTTAAAGATTTTTAAACATTTATGAAATTCTCATTCAATTTTGCTTATTTTCAATTGAAATTTTGCACAAATCTAGCCTCACGGGGCTCTAAATGGGTGCATAATTTGAGACCCCTCTATCCCGTACTATTCGAGATAATCAACTTTAAAGATTTTCAAACATTTATGAAATTCTCATTCAATTTTGCTTATTTTCAATTGAAATTTTGCACAAATCTAGCCTCAGGTGGCTCTAAATGGGTGCATAATTTGAGACCCATCTATCCCGTACTATTCGAGATAATCAACTTTAAAGATTTTTAAACATTTATGAAATTCTCATTCAATTTTGCTTATTTTCAATTGAAATTTTGCACAAATCTAGCCTCACGGGGCTCTAAATGGGTGCATAATTTGAGACCCCTCTATCCCGTACTATTCGAGATAATCAACTTTAAAGATTTTCAAACACTTATTAAATCCTCATTCAATTTTGCTTATTTTCAATTGAAATTTTGCACAAATCTAGCCTCAGGGGGCTCTAAATGGGTGCATAATTTGAGACCCATCTATCCCGTACTATTCGAGATAATCAACTTTAAAGATTTTTAAACATTTATGAAATTCTCATTCAATTTTGCTTATTTTCAATTGAAATTTTGCACAAATCTAGCCTCACGGGGCTCTAAATGGGTGCATAATTTGAGACCCATCTATCCCGTACTATTCGAGATAATCAACTTTAAAGATTTTTAAACATTTATGAAATTCTCATTCAATTTTGCTTATTTTCAATTGAAATTTTGCACAAATCTAGCCTCACGGGGCTCTAAATGGGTGCATAATTTGAGACCCCTCTATCCCGTACTATTCGAGATAATCAACTTTAAAGATTTTTAAACATTTATGAAATTCTCATTCAATTTTGCTTATTTTCAATTGAAATTTTGCACAAATCTAGCCTCACGGGGCTCTAAATGGGTGCATAATTTGAGACCCCTCTATCCCGTACTATTCGAGATAATCAACTTTAAAGATTTTCAAACACTTATTAAATCCTCATTCAATTTTGCTTATTTTCAATTGAAATTTTGCACAAATCTAGCCTCAGGGGGCTCTAAATGGGTGCATAATTTGAGACCCATCTATCCCGTACTATTCGAGATAATCAACTTTAAAAATTTTTAAACATTTATGAAATTCTCTTTCAATTTTGCTTATTTTCAATTTAAATTTTGCACAAATCTAGCCTCATGGGGGCTCTAAATGTGTGCATAATTTGAGACCCCTCTATCCCGTACTATTCGAGATAATCAACTTTGAACATTTTCAAACACTTATGAAATTCTCTTTCAATTTTGCTTATTTTCAATTGAAATTTTGCACAAATCTAGCCTCACGGGGCTCTAAATGGGTGCATAATTTGAGACCCATCTATCCCGTACTATTCGAGATAATCAACTTTAAAGATTTTTAAACATTTATGAAATTCTCATTCAATTTTGCTTATTTTCAATTGAAATTTTGCACAAATCTATCCTCAGGGGGGCTCTAAATGGGTGCATAGTTTGAGACCCCTCTATCCCGAACTATTCGAAATAATCAACTTTAAAGATTTTCAAACACTTATTAAATCCTCATTCAATTTTGCTTATTTTCAATTGAAATTTTGCACAAATCTAGCCTCAGGGGGCTCTAAATGGGTGCATAATTTGAGACCCATCTATCCCGTACTATTCGAGATAATCAACTTTAAAGATTTTTAAACATTTATGAAATTCTCTTTCAATTTTGCTTATTTTCAATTTAAATTTTGCACAAATCTAGCCTCATGGGGGCTCTAAATGTGTGCATAATTTGAGACCCCTCTATCCCGTACTATTCGAGATAATCAACTTTGAACATTTTCAAACACTTATGAAATTCTCTTTCAATTTTGCTTATTTTCAATTGAAATTTTGCACAAATCTAGCCTCACGGGGCTCTAAATGGGTGCATAATTTGAGACCCATCTATCCCGTACTATTCGAGATAATCAACTTTAAAGATTTTTAAACATTTATGAAATTCTCATTCAATTTTGCTTATTTTCAATTGAAATTTTGCACAAATCTAGCCTCACGGGGCTCTAAATGGGTGCATAATTTGAGACCCCTCTATCCCGTACTATTCGAGATAATCAACTTTAAAGATTTTCAAACATTTATGAAATTCTCATTCAATTTTGCTTATTTTCAATTGAAATTTTGCACAAATCTAGCCTCAGGTGGCTCTAAATGGGTGCATAATTTGAGACCCCTCTATCCCGTACTATTCGAGATAATCAACTTTAAACATTTTCAAACACTTATGAAATTCTCATTCAATTTTGCTTATTTTCAATTGAAATTTTGCACAAATCTAGCCTCAGGGGGGCTCTAAATGGGTGCATAGTTTGAGACCCCTCTATCCCGTACTATTCGAAATAATCAACTTTAAAGATTTTAAAATACTTATGAAATTTTCATTCAATTTCGTTTATCTTCAATTGAAATTTTGCACAAATCTAGCCTCAGGGGGGCTCTAAATGGGTGCATAGTTTGAGACCCCTCTATCCCGCACTATTCGAGATAATCAACTTTAAACATTTTCAAACACTTATGAAATTCTCATTCAATTTTGCTTATTTTCAATTGAAATTTTGCACAAATCTATCCTCAGGGGTGCTCTAAATGGGTGCATAGTTTGAGACCCCTCTATCCCGTACTATTCGAAATAATCAACTTTAAAGATTTTATAATACTTATGAAATTTTCATTCAATTTCGTTTATTTTCAATTGAAATTTTGCACAAATCTAGCCTCAGGGGGGCTCTAAATGGGTGCATAATTTGAGACCCATCTATCCCGTACTATTCGAGATAATCAACTTTAAAGATTTTTAAACACTTATGAAATTCTCATTCAATTTTGCTTATTTTCAATTGAAATTTTGCACAAATCTAGCCTTATGGGGGCTCTAAATGTGTGCATAATTTGAGACCCCTCTATCCCGTACTATTCGAGATAATCAACTTTAAACATTTTCAAACACTTATGAAATTCTCATTCAATTTTGCTTATTTTCAATTGAAATTTTGCACAAATCTAGCCTCAGGGGGATCTAAATGGGTGCATAATTTGAGACACCTCTATCCCGTACTATTCGAGATAATCAACTTTAAAGATTTTCAAACACTTATGAAATTCTCATTCAATTTTGCTTATTTTCAATTGAAATTTTGCACAAATCTAGCCTCAGGGTGCTCTAAATGGGTGCATAATTTGAGACCCCTCTATCCCGTACTATTCGAGATAATCAACTTTAAAGATTTTCAAACATTTATGAAATTCTCTTTCAATTTTGCTTATTTTCAATTGAAATTTTGCACAAATCTAGCCTCAGGGGGCTCTAAATGGGTGCATAATTTGAGACCCCTCTATCCCGTACTATTCGAGATAATCAACTTTAAAGATTTTCAAACACTTATGAAATTCTCATTCAATTTTGCTTATTTTCAATTGAAATTTTGCACAAATCTAGCCTCAGGGAGGCTCTAAATGGGTGCATAATTTGAGACCCCTCTATCCCGTACTATTCGAGATAATCAACTTTAAAAATTTTCAAACACTTATGAAATTCTCTTTCAATTTTGCTTATTTTCAATTGAAATTTTGCACAAATCTAGCCTCATGGGGGCTCTAAATGTGTGCATAATTTGAGACCCCTCTATCCCGTACTATTCGAAATAATCAACTTTAAAGATTTTAAAATACTTATGAAATTTTCATTCAAGTTCGTTTATTTTCAATTGAAATTTTGCACAAATCTAGCCTCAGGGGGGCTCTAAATGGGTGCATAGTTTGAGACCCCTCTATCCCGTACTATTCGAAATAATCAACTTTAAAGATTTTATAATACTTATGAAATTTTCATTCAAGTTCGTTTATTTTCAATTGAAATTTTGCACAAATCTAGCCTCAGGGGGGCTCTAAATGGGTGCATAATTTGAGACCCATCTATCCCGTACTATTCGAGATAATCAACTTTAAAGATTTTATAATACTTATGAAATTTTCATTCAAGTTCGTTTATTTTCAATTGAAATTTTGCACAAATCTAGCCTCAGGGGGGCTCTAAATGGGTGCATAATTTGAGACCCATCTATCCCGTACTATTCGAGATAATCAACTTTAAAGATTTTTAAACATTTATGCAATTCTCATTCAATTTTGCTTATTTTCAATTGAAATTTTGCACAAATCTAGCCTCAGGGGGGCTCTAAATGGGTGCATAGTTTGAGACCCCTCTATCCCGTACTATTCGAAATAATCAACTTTAAAGATTTTAAAATACTTGTGAAATTTTCATTCAATTTCGTTTATTTTCAATTGAAATTTTGCACAAATCTAGCCTCAGGGGGGCTCTAAATGGGTGCATAGTTGGAGACCCCTCTATCCCGCACTATTTGAGATAATCAACTTTAAACATTTTCAAACACTTATGAAATTCTCATTCAATTTTGCTTATTTTCAATTGAAATTTTGCACAAATCTATCCTCGGGGGGGCTCTAAATGGGTGCATAGTTTGAGACCCCTCTATCGCGTACTATTCGAAATAATCAACTTTAAAGATTTTATAATACTAATGAAATTTTCATTCAATTTCGTTTATTTTCAATTGAAATTTTGCACAAATCTAGCCTCAGGGGGGCTCTAAATGGGTGCATAATTTGAGACCCCTCTATCCCGTACTATTCGAGATAATCAACTTTAAACATTTTCAAACACTTATGAAATTCTCATTCAATTTTGCTTATTTTCAATTGAAATTTTGCACAAATCTAGCCTCAGGGGGATCTAAATGGGTGCATAGTTTGAGACCCATCTATCCCGTACTATTCGAGATAATCAACTTTAAAGATTTTTAAACATTTATGAAATTCTCATTCAATTTTGCTTATTTTCAATTGAAATTTTGCACAAATCTAGCCTCATGGGGGCTCTAAATGTGTGCATAATTTGAGACCCCTCTATCCCGTACTATTCGAGATAATCAACTTTAAACATTTTCAAACACTTATTAAATCCTCATTCAATTTTGCTTATTTTCAATTGAAATTTTGCACAAATCTAGCCTCAGGGGGCTCTAAATGGGTGCATAGTTTGAGACCCCTCTATCCCGTACTATTCGAAATAATCAACTTTAAAGATTTTAAAATACTTGTGAAATTCTCATTCAATTTTGCTTATTTTCAATTGAAATTTTGCACAAATCTATCCTCAGGGGGCTCTAAATGGGTGCATAATTTGAGACCCATCTATCCCGTACTATTCGAAATAATCAACTTTAAACATTTTCAAACACTTATGAGATTCTCATTCAATTTTGCTTATTTTCAATTGAAATTTTGCACAAATCTATCCTCAGGGGGGCTCTAAATGGGTGCATAGTTTGAGACCCCTCTATCCCGTACTATTCGAAATAATCAACTTTAAAGATTTTCAAACACTTATTAAATCCTCATTCAATTTTGCTTATTTTCAATTGAAATTTTGCACAAGTCTAGCCTCAGGGGGGCTCTAAATGGGTGCATAATTTGAGACCCATCTATCCCATACTATTCGAGATAATCAACTTTAAAGATTTTTAAACATTTATGAAATTCTCTTTCAATTTTGCTTATTTTCAATTGAAATTTTGCACAAATCTAGCCTCATGGGGGCTCTAAATGTGTGCATAATTTGAGACCCCTGTATCCCGTACTATTCGAGATAATCAACTTTAAACATTTTCAAACACTTATGAAATTCTCTTTCAATTTTGCTTATTTTCAATTGAAATTTTGCACAAATCTAGCCTCACGGGGCTCTAAATGGGTGCATAATTTGAGACCCATCTATCCCGTACTATTCGAGATAATCAACTTTAAAGATTTTTAAACATTTATGAAATTCTCATTCAATTTTGCTTATTTTCAATTGAAATTTTGCACAAATCTAGCCTCATGGGGGCTCTAAATGTGTGCATAATTTGAGACCCCTCTATCCCGTACTATTCGAGATAATCAACTTTAAACATTTTCAAACACTTATGAAATTTTCATTCAATTTTGCTTATTTTCAATTGAAATTTTGCACAAATCTATCCTCAGGGGGGCTCTAAATGGGTGCATAGTTTGAGACCCCTCTATCCCGTACTATTCGAAATAATCAACTTTAAAGATTTTAAAATACTTATGAAATTTTCATTCAATTTCGTTTATTTTCAATTGAAATTTTGCACAAATCTAGCCTCATGGGGGCTCTAAATGTGTGCATAATTTGAGACCCCTCTATCCCGTACTATTCGAGATAATCAACTTTAAACATTTTCAAACACTTATGAAATTCTCATTCAATTTTGCTTATTTTCAATTGAAATTTTGCACAAATCTAGCCTCAGGGGGGCTCTAAATGGGTGCATAGTTTGAGACCCCTCTATCCCGTACTATTCGAAATAATCAACTTTAAAGATTTTATATTACTTATGAAATTCTCATTCAATTTTACTTATTTTCAATTGAAATTTTGCACAAATCTAGCCTCATGGGGGCTCTAAATGTGTGCATAATTTGAGACCCCTCTATCCCGTACTATTCGAGATAATCAACTTTAAACATTTTCAAACACTTATGAAATTTTCATTCAATTTTGCTTATTTTCAATTGAAATTTTGCACAAATCTATCCTCATGGGGGCTCTAAATGGGTGCATAGTTTGAGACCCCTCTATCCCGCACTATTCGAGATAATCAACTTTAAACATTTTCAAACACTTATGAAATTCTCATTCAATTTTGCTTATTTTCAATTGAAATTTTGCACAAATCTAGCCTCATGGGGGCTCTAAATGTGTGCATAATTTGAGACCCCTCTATCCCGTACTATTCGAGATAATCAACTTTAAACATTTTCAAACACTTATGAAATTCTCATTCAATTTTGCTTATTTTCAATTGAAATTTTGCACAAATCTAGCCTCAGGGGGGCTCTAAATGGGTGCATAGTTTGAGACCCCTCTATCCCGTACTATTCGAAATAATCAACTTTAAAGATTTTAAAATACTTATGAAATTTTCATTCAAGTTCGTTTATTTTCAATTGAAATTTTGCACAAATCTAGCCTCAGGGGGGCTCTAAATGGGTGCATAGTTTGAGAACCCTCTATCCCGTACTATTCGAAATAATCAACTTTAAAGATTTTAAAATACTTATGAAATTTTCATTCAAGTTCGTTTATTTTCAATTGAAATTTTGCACAAATCTAGCCTCATGGGGGCTCTAAATGTGTGCATAATTTGAGACCCCTCTATCCCGTACTATTCGAGATAATCAACTTTAAACATTTTCAAACACTTATGAAATTCTCATTCAATTTTGCTTATTTTCAATTGAAATTTTGCACAAATCTAGCCTCAGGGGGGCTCTAAATGGGTGCATAGTTTGAGACCCCTCTATCCCGTACTATTCGAAATAATCAACTTTAAAGATTTTATATTACTTATGAAATTCTCATTCAATTTTACTTATTTTCAATTGAAATTTTGCACAAATCTAGCCTCATGGGGGCTCTAAATGTGTGCATAATTTGAGACCCCTCTATCCCGTACTATTCGAGATAATCAACTTTAAACATTTTCAAACACTTATGAAATTTTCATTCAATTTTGCTTATTTTCAATTGAAATTTTGCACAAATCTATCCTCATGGGGGCTCTAAATGGGTGCATAGTTTGAGACCCCTCTATCCCGTACTATTCGAGATAATCAACTTTAAACATTTTCAAACACTTATGAAATTTTCATTCAATTTTGCTTATTTTCAATTGAAATTTTGCACAAATCTATCCTCATGGGGGCTCTAAATGGGTGCATAATTTGAGACACCTCTATCCCGTACTATTCGAGATAATCAACTTTAAAGATTTTCAAACACTTATGAAATTCTCATTCAATTTTGCTTATTTTCAATTGAAATTTTGCACAAATCTAGCCTCAGGGTGCTCTAAATGGGTGCATAATTTGAGACCCCTCTATCCCGTACTATTCGAGATAATCAACTTTAAACATTTTCAAACATTTATGAAATTCTCTTTCAATTTTGCTTATTTTCAATTGAAATTTTGCACAAATCTAGCCTCAGGGGGCTCTAAATGGGTGCATAATTTGAGACCCCTCTATCCCGTACTATTCGAGATAATCAACTTTAAAGATTTTCAAACACTTATGAAATTCTCATTCAATTTTGCTTATTTTCAATTGAAATTTTGCACAAATCTAGCCTCAGGGAGGCTCTAAATGGGTGCATAATTTGAGACCCCTCTATCCCGTACTATTCGAGATAATCAACTTTAAAAATTTTCAAACACTTATGAAATTCTCTTTCAATTTTGCTTATTTTCAATTGAAATTTTGCACAAATCTAGCCTCATGGGGGCTCTAAATGTGTGCATAATTTGAGACCCCTCTATCCCGTACTATTCGAAATAATCAACTTTAAAGATTTTAAAATACTTATGAAATTTTCATTCAAGTTCGTTTATTTTCAATTGAAATTTTGCACAAATCTAGCCTCAGGGGGGCTCTAAATGGGTGCATAGTTTGAGACCCCTCTATCCCGTACTATTCGAAATAATCAACTTTAAAGATTTTATAATACTTATGAAATTTTCATTCAAGTTCGTTTATTTTCAATTGAAATTTTGCACAAATCTAGCCTCAGGGGGGCTCTAAATGGGTGCATAATTTGAGACCCATCTATCCCGTACTATTCGAGATAATCAACTTTAAAGATTTTATAATACTTATGAAATTTTCATTCAAGTTCGTTTATTTTCAATTGAAATTTTGCACAAATCTAGCCTCAGGGGGGCTCTAAATGGGTGCATAATTTGAGACCCATCTATCCCGTACTATTCGAGATAATCAACTTTAAAGATTTTTAAACATTTATGCAATTCTCATTCAATTTTGCTTATTTTCAATTGAAATTTTGCACAAATCTAGCCTCAGGGGGGCTCTAAATGGGTGCATAGTTTGAGACCCCTCTATCCCGTACTATTCGAAATAATCAACTTTAAAGATTTTAAAATACTTGTGAAATTTTCATTCAATTTCGTTTATTTTCAATTGAAATTTTGCACAAATCTAGCCTCAGGGGGGCTCTAAATGGGTGCATAGTTGGAGACCCCTCTATCCCGCACTATTTGAGATAATCAACTTTAAACATTTTCAAACACTTATGAAATTCTCATTCAATTTTGCTTATTTTCAATTGAAATTTTGCACAAATCTATCCTCAGGGGGGGCTCTAAATGGGTGCATAGTTTGAGACCCCTCTATCGCGTACTATTCGAAATAATCAACTTTAAAGATTTTATAATACTAATGAAATTTTCATTCAATTTCGTTTATTTTCAATTGAAATTTTGCACAAATCTAGCCTCAGGGGGGCTCTAAATGGGTGCATAATTTGAGACCCCTCTATCCCGTACTATTCGAGATAATCAACTTTAAACATTTTCAAACACTTATGAAATTCTCATTCAATTTTGCTTATTTTCAATTGAAATTTTGCACAAATCTAGCCTCAGGGGGATCTAAATGGGTGCATAGTTTGAGACCCATCTATCCCGTACTATTCGAGATAATCAACTTTAAAGATTTTTAAACATTTATGAAATTCTCATTCAATTTTGCTTATTTTCAATTGAAATTTTGCACAAATCTAGCCTCATGGGGGCTCTAAATGTGTGCATAATTTGAGACCCCTCTATCCCGTACTATTCGAAATAATCAACTTTAAAGATTTTAAAATACTTGTGAAATTCTCATTCAATTTTGCTTATTTTCAATTGAAATTTTGCACAAATCTAGCCTCAGGGGGCTCTAAATGGGTGCATAATTTGAGACCCATCTATCCCGTACTATTCGAAATAATCAACTTTAAACATTTTCAAACACTTATGAGATTCTCATTCAATTTTGCTTATTTTCAATTGAAATTTTGCACAAATCTATCCTCAGGGGGGCTCTAAATGGGTGCATAGTTTGAGACCCCTCTATCCCGTACTATTCGAAATAATCAACTTTAAAGATTTTCAAACACTTATTAAATCCTCATTCAATTTTGCTTATTTTCAATTGAAATTTTGCACAAATCTAGCCTCAGGGGGCTCTAAATGGGTGCATAATTTGAGACCCATCTATCCCGTACTATTCGAGATAATCAACTTTAAAAATTTTTAAACATTTATGAAATTCTCTTTCAATTTTGCTTATTTTCAATTTAAATTTTGCACAAATCTAGCCTCATGGGGGCTCTAAATGTGTGCATAATTTGAGACCCCTCTATCCCGTACTATTCGAGATAATCAACTTTGAACATTTTCAAACACTTATGAAATTCTCTTTCAATTTTGCTTATTTTCAATTGAAATTTTGCACAAATCTAGCCTCACGGGGCTCTAAATGGGTGCATAATTTGAGACCCATCTATCCCGTACTATTCGAGATAATCAACTTTAAAGATTTTTAAACATTTATGAAATTCTCATTCAATTTTGCTTATTTTCAATTGAAATTTTGCACAAATCTAGCCTCATGGGGGCTCTAAATGTGTGCATAATTTGAGACCCCTCTATCCCGTACTATTCGAGATAATCAACTTTAAACATTTTCAAACACTTATGAAATTCTCATTCAATTTTGCTTATTTTCAATTGAAATTTTGCACAAATCTATCCTCAGGGGGGCTCTAAATGGGTGCATAGTTTGAGACCCCTCTATCCCGTACTATTCGAAATAATCAACTTTAAAGATTTTATAATACTTATGAAATTTTCATTCAATTTCGTTTATTTTCAATTGAAATTTTGCACAAATCTAGCCTCAGGGGGGCTCTAAATGGGTGCATAATTTGAGACCCCTCTATCCCGTACTATTCGAGATAATCAACTTTAAAGATTTTTAAACATTTATGAAATTCTCATTCAATTTTGCTTATTTTCAATTGAAATTTTGCACAAATCTAGCCTCATGGGGGCTCTAAATGTGTGCATAATTTGAGACCCCTCTATCCCGTACTATTCGAGATAATCAACTTTAAACATTTTCAAACACTTATGAAATTCTCATTCAATTTTGCTTATTTTTAATTGAAATTTTGCACAAATCTAGCCTCAGGGGGCTCTAAATGGGTGCATAATTTGAGACCCCTCTATCCCGTACTATTCGAGATAATCAACTTTAAAGATTTTCAAACATTTATGAAATTCTCATTCAATTTTGCTTATTTTCAATTGAAATTTTGCACAAATCTAGCCTCAGGTGGCTCTAAATGGGTGCATAATTTGAGACCCCTCTATCCCGTACTATTCGAGATAATCAACTTTAAACATTTTCAAACACTTATGAAATTCTCATTCAATTTTGCTTATTTTCAATTGAAATTTTGCACAAATCTAGCCTCAGGGGGGCTCTAAATGGGTGCATAGTTTGAGACCCCTCTATCCCGTACTATTCGAAATAATCAACTTTAAAGATTTTAAAATACTTATGAAATTTTCATTCAATTTCGTTTATCTTCAATTGAAATTTTGCACAAATCTAGCCTCAGGGGGGCTCTAAATGGGTGCATAGTTTGAGACCCCTCTATCCCGCACTATTCGAGATAATCAACTTTAAACATTTTCAAACACTTATGAAATTCTCATTCAATTTTGCTTATTTTCAATTGAAATTTTGCACAAATCTATCCTCAGGGGTGCTCTAAATGGGTGCATAGTTTGAGACCCCTCTATCCCGTACTATTCGAAATAATCAACTTTAAAGATTTTATAATACTTATGAAATTTTCATTCAATTTCGTTTATTTTCAATTGAAATTTTGCACAAATCTAGCCTCAGGGGGGCTCTAAATGGGTGCATAATTTGAGACCCATCTATCCCGTACTATTCGAGATAATCAACTTTAAAGATTTTTAAACATTTATGAAATTCTCATTCAATTTTGCTTATTTTCAATTGAAATTTTGCACAAATCTAGCCTCAGGGGGCTCTAAATGGGTGCATAGTTTGAGACCCCTCTATCCCGTACTATTCGAAATAATCAACTTTAAAGATTTTTAAACATTTATGAAATTCTCATTCAATTTTGCTTATTTTCAATTGAAATTTTGCACAAATCTAGCCTCATGGGGGCTCTAAATGTGTGCATAATTTGAGACCCCTCTATCCCGTACTATTCGAGATAATCAACTTTAAACATTTTCAAACACTTATGAAATTCTCATTCAATTTTGCTTATTTTCAATTGAAATTTTGCACAAATCTAGCCTCAGGGGGGCTCTAAATGGGTGCATAGTTTGAGACCCCTCTATCCCGTACTATTCGAAATAATCAACTTTAAAGATTTTATAATACTTATGAAATTTTCATTCAAGTTCGTTTATTTTCAATTGAAATTTTGCACAAATCTAGCCTCAGGGGGGCTCTAAATGGGTGCATAATTTGAGACCCATCTATCCCGTACTATTCGAGATAATCAACTTTAAAGATTTTTAAACATTTATGAAATTCTCATTCAATTTTGCTTATTTTCAATTGAAATTTTGCACAAATCTAGCCTCAGGGGGCTCTAAATGGGTGCATAATTTGAGACCCCTCTATCCCGTACTATTCGAAATAATCAACTTTAAAGATTTTATAATACTAATGAAATTTTCATTCAAGTTCGTTTATTTTCAATTGAAATTTTGCACAAATCTAGCCTCAGGGGGGCTCTAAATGGGTGCATAGTTTGAGACCCCTCTATCCCGTACTATTCGAAATAATCAACTTTAAAGATTTTATAATACTTATGAAATTTTCATTCAAGTTCGTTTATTTTCAATTGAAATTTTGCACAAATCTAGCCTCAGGGGGGCTCTAAATGGGTGCATAATTTGTGACCCATCTATCCCGTACTATTCGAGATAATCAACTTTAAAGATTTTTAAACATTTATGAAATTCTCATTCAATTTTGCTTATTTTCAATTGAAATTTTGCACAAATCTAGCCTCATGGGGGCTCTAAATGTGTGCATAATTTGAGACCCCTCTATCCCGTACTATTCGAGATAATCAACTTTAAACATTATCAAACACTTATTAAATCCTCATTCAATTTTGCTTATTTTCAATTGAAATTTTGCACAAATCTAGCCTCAGGGGGGCTCTAAATGGGTGCATAGTTTGAGACCCCTCTATCCCGTACTATTCGAAATAATCAACTTTAAAGATTTTAAAATACTTGTGAAATTTTCATTCAATTTTGCTTATTTTCAATTGAAATTTTGCACAAATCTAGCCTCAGGGGGGCTCTAAATGGGTGCATAGTTGGAGACCCCTCTATCCCGCACTATTCGAGATAATCAACTTTAAACATTTTCAAACACTTATGAAATTCTCATTCAATTTTGCTTATTTTCAATTGAAATTTTGCACAAATATATCCTCAGGGGGGGCTCTAAATGGGTGCATAGTTTGAGACCCCTCTATCCCGTACTATTCGAAATAATCAACTTTAAAGATTTTATAATACTTATGAAATTTTCATTCAATTTCGTTTATTTTCAATTGAAATTTTGCACAAATCTAGCCTCAGGGGGGCTCTAAATGGGTGCATAATTTGAGACCCCTCTATCCCGTACTATTCGAGATAATCAACTTTAAACATTTTCAAACACTTATGAAATTCTCATTCAATTTTGCTTATTCTCAATTGAAATTTTGCACAAATCTAGCCTCAGGGGGATCTAAATGGGTGCATAGTTTGAGACCCATCTATCCCGTACTATTCGAGATAATCAACTTTAAAGATTTTTAAACATTTATGAAATTCTCATTCAATTTTGCTTATTTTCAATTGAAATTTTGCACAAATCTAGCCTCATGGGGGCTCTAAATGTGTGCATAATTTGAGACCCCTCTATCCCGTACTATTCGAGATAATCAACTTTAAACATTATCAAACACTTATTAAATCCTCATTCAATTTTGCTTATTTTCAATTGAAATTTTGCACAAATCTAGCCTCAGGGGGCTCTAAATGGGTGCATAGTTTGAGACCCCTCTATCCCGTACTATTCGAAATAATCAACTTTAAAGATTTTAAAATACTTGTGAAATTCTCATTCAATTTTGCTTATTTTCAATTGAAATTTTGCACAAATCTAGCCTCAGGGGGCTCTAAATGGGTGCATAATTTGAGACCCATCTATCCCGTACTATTCGAAATAATCAACTTTAAACATTTTCAAACACTTATGAGATTCTCATTCAATTTTGCTTATTTTCAATTGAAATTTTGCACAAATCTATCCTCAGGGGGGCTCTAAATGGGTGCATAGTTTGAGACCCCTCTATCCCGTACTATTCGAAATAATCAACTTTAAAGATTTTCAAACACTTATTAAATCCTCATTCAATTTTGCTTATTTTCAATTGAAATTTTGCACAAATCTAGCCTCAGGGGGCTCTAAATGGGTGCATAATTTGAGACCCATCTATCCCGTACTATTCGAGATAATCAACTTTAAAAATTTTTAAACATTTATGAAATTCTCTTTCAATTTTGCTTATTTTCAATTTAAATTTTGCACAAATCTAGCCTCATGGGGGCTCTAAATGTGTGCATAATTTGAGACCCCTCTATCCCGTACTATTCGAGATAATCAACTTTGAACATTTTCAAACACTTATGAAATTCTCTTTCAATTTTGCTTATTTTCAATTGAAATTTTGCACAAATCTAGCCTCACGGGGCTCTAAATGGGTGCATAATTTGAGACCCATCTATCCCGTACTATTCGAGATAATCAACTTTAAAGATTTTTAAACATTTATGAAATTCTCATTCAATTTTGCTTATTTTCAATTGAAATTTTGCACAAATCTAGCCTCATGGGGGCTCTAAATGTGTGCATAATTTGAGACCCCTCTATCCCGTACTATTCGAGATAATCAACTTTAAACATTTTCAAACACTTATGAAATTCTCATTCAATTTTGCTTATTTTCAATTGAAATTTTGCACAAATCTATCCTCAGGGGGGCTCTAAATGGGTGCATAGTTTGAGACCCCTCTATCCCGTACTATTCGAAATAATCAACTTTAAAGATTTTATAATACTTATGAAATTTTCATTCAATTTCGTTTATTTTCAATTGAAATTTTGCACAAATCTAGCCTCAGGGGGGCTCTAAATGGGTGCATAATTTGAGACCCCTCTATCCCGTACTATTCGAGATAATCAACTTTAAAGATTTTTAAACATTTATGAAATTCTCATTCAATTTTGCTTATTTTCAATTGAAATTTTGCACAAATCTAGCCTCATGGGGGCTCTAAATGTGTGCATAATTTGAGACCCCTCTATCCCGTACTATTCGAGATAATCAACTTTAAAATGTTTCAAACACTTATGAAATTCTCATTCAATTTTGCTTATTTTTAATTGAAATTTTGCACAAATCTAGCCTCAGGGGGCTCTAAATGGGTGCATAATTTGAGACCCCTCTATCCCGTACTATTCGAGATAATCAACTTTAAAGATTTTCAAACATTTATGAAATTCTCATTCAATTTTGCTTATTTTCAATTGAAATTTTGCACAAATCTATCCTCAGGTGGCTCTAAATGGGTGCATAATTTGAGACCCCTCTATCCCGTACTATTCGAGATAATCAACTTTAAACATTTTCAAACACTTATGAAATTCTCATTCAATTTTGCTTATTTTCAATTGAAATTTTGCACAAATCTAGCCTCAGGGGGGCTCTAAATGGGTGCATAGTTTGAGACCCCTCTATCCCGTACTATTCGAAATAATCAACTTTAAAGATTTTAAAATACTTATGAAATTTTCATTCAATTTCGTTTATCTTCAATTGAAATTTTGCACAAATCTAGCCTCAGGGGGGCTCTAAATGGGTGCATAGTTTGAGACCCCTCTATCCCGCACTATTCGAGATAATCAACTTTAAACATTTTCAAACACTTATGAAATTCTCATTCAATTTTGCTTATTTTCAATTGAAATTTTGCACAAATCTATCCTCAGGGGTGCTCTAAATGGGTGCATAGTTTGAGACCCCTCTATCCCGTACTATTCGAAATAATCAACTTTAAAGATTTTATAATACTTATGAAATTTTCATTCAATTTCGTTTATTTTCAATTGAAATTTTGCACAAATCTAGCCTCAGGGGGGCTCTAAATGGGTGCATAATTTGAGACCCATCTATCCCGTACTATTCGAGATAATCAACTTTAAAGATTTTTAAACATTTATGAAATTCTCATTCAATTTTGCTTATTTTCAATTGAAATTTTGCACAAATCTAGCCTCAGGGGGCTCTAAATGGGTGCATAGTTTGAGACCCCTCTATCCCGTACTATTCGAAATAATCAACTTTAAAGATTTTTAAACATTTATGAAATTCTCATTCAATTTTGCTTATTTTCAATTGAAATTTTGCACAAATCTAGCCTCATGGGGGCTCTAAATGTGTGCATAATTTGAGACCCCTCTATCCCGTACTATTCGAGATAATAAACTTTAAACATTTTCAAACACTTATGAAATTCTCATTCAATTTTGCTTATTTTCAATTGAAATTTTGCACAAATCTAGCCTCAGGGGGGCTCTAAATGGGTGCATAGTTTGAGACCCCTCTATCCCGTACTATTCGAAATAATCAACTTTAAAGATTTTATAATACTTATGAAATTTTCATTCAAGTTCGTTTATTTTCAATTGAAATTTTGCACAAATCTAGCCTCAGGGGGGCTCTAAATGGGTGCATAGTTTGAGACCCCTCTATCCCGTACTATTCGAAATAATCAACTTTAAAGATTTTATAATACTTATGAAATTTTCATTCAAGTTCGTTTATTTTCAATTGAAATTTTGCACAAATCTAGCCTCAGGGGGGCTCTAAATGGGTGCATAGTTTGAGACCCCTCTATCCCGTACTATTCGAAATAATCAACTTTAAAGATTTTATAATACTTATGAAATTTTCATTCAAGTTCGTTTATTTTCAATTGAAATTTTGCACAAATCTAGCCTCAGGGGGGCTCTAAATGGGTGCATAATTTGTGACCCATCTATCCCGCACTATTCGAGATAATCAACTTTAAACATTTTCAAACACTTATGAAATTCTCATTCAATTTTGCTTATTTTCAATTGAAATTTTGCACAAATCTATCCTCAGGGGGGGCTCTAAATGGGTGCATAGTTTGAGACCCCTCTATCCCGTACTATTCGAAATAATCAACTTTAAAGATTTTATAATACTTATGAAATTTTCATTCAATTTCGTTTATCTTCAATTGAAATTTTGCACAAATCTAGCCTCAGGGGGGCTCTAAATGGGTGCATAGTTTGAGACCCCTCTATCCCGCACTATTCGAGATAATCAACTTTAAACATTTTCAAACACTTATGAAATTCTCATTCAATTTTGCTTATTTTCAATTGAAATTTTGCACAAATCTATCCTCAGGGGTGCTCTAAATGGGTGCATAGTTTGAGACCCCTCTATCCCGTACTATTCGAAATAATCAACTTTAAAGATTTTATAATACTTATGAAATTTTCATTCAATTTCGTTTATTTTCAATTGAAATTTTGCACAAATCTAGCCTCAGGGGGGCTCTAAATGGGTGCATAATTTGAGACCCATCTATCCCGTACTATTCGAGATAATCAACTTTAAAGATTTTTAAACATTTATGAAATTCTCATTCAATTTTGCTTATTTTCAATTGAAATTTTGCACAAATCTAGCCTCAGGGGGCTCTAAATGGGTGCATAGTTTGAGACCCCTCTATCCCGTACTATTCGAAATAATCAACTTTAAAGATTTTTAAACATTTATGAAATTCTCATTCAATTTTGCTTATTTTCAATTGAAATTTTGCACAAATCTAGCCTCATGGGGGCTCTAAATGTGTGCATAATTTGAGACCCCTCTATCCCGTACTATTCGAGATAATAAACTTTAAACATTTTCAAACACTTATGAAATTCTCATTCAATTTTGCTTATTTTCAATTGAAATTTTGCACAAATCTAGCCTCAGGGGGGCTCTAAATGGGTGCATAGTTTGAGACCCCTCTATCCCGTACTATTCGAAATAATCAACTTTAAAGATTTTATAATACTTATGAAATTTTCATTCAAGTTCGTTTATTTTCAATTGAAATTTTGCACAAATCTAGCCTCAGGGGGGCTCTAAATGGGTGCATAGTTTGAGACCCCTCTATCCCGTACTATTCGAAATAATCAACTTTAAAGATTTTATAATACTTATGAAATTTTCATTCAAGTTCGTTTATTTTCAATTGAAATTTTGCACAAATCTAGCCTCAGGGGGGCTCTAAATGGGTGCATAGTTTGAGACCCCTCTATCCCGTACTATTCGAAATAATCAACTTTAAAGATTTTATAATACTTATGAAATTTTCATTCAAGTTCGTTTATTTTCAATTGAAATTTTGCACAAATCTAGCCTCAGGGGGGCTCTAAATGGGTGCATAATTTGTGACCCATCTATCCCGCACTATTCGAGATAATCAACTTTAAACATTTTCAAACACTTATGAAATTCTCATTCAATTTTGCTTATTTTCAATTGAAATTTTGCACAAATCTATCCTCAGGGGGGGCTCTAAATGGGTGCATAGTTTGAGACCCCTCTATCCCGTACTATTCGAAATAATCAACTTTAAAGATTTTATAATACTTATGAAATTTTCATTCAATTTCGTTTATTTTCAATTGAAATTTTGCTCAAATCTAGCCTCAGGGGGGCTCTAAATGGGTGCATAATTTGAGACCCCTCTATCCCGTACTATTCGAGATAATGAACTTTAAACATTTTCAAACACTTATGAAATTCTCATTCAATTTTGCTTATTTTCAATTGAAATTTTGCACAAATCTAGCCTCAGGGGGATCTAAATGGGTGCATAGTTTGAGACCCATCTATCCCGTACTATTCGAGATAATCAACTTTAAAGATTTTTAAACATTTATGAAATTCTCATTCAATTTTGCTTATTTTCAATTGAAATTTTGCACAAATCTAGCCTCATGGGGGCTCTAAATGTGTGCATAATTTGAGACCCCTCTATCCCGTACTATTCGAGATAATCAACTTTAAACATTATCAAACACTTATTAAATCCTCATTCAATTTTGCTTATTTTCAATTGAAATTTTGCACAAATCTAGCCTCAGGGGGCTCTAAATGGGTGCATAGTTTGAGACCCCTCTATCCCGTACTATTCGAAATAATCAACTTTAAAGATTTTAAAATACTTGTGAAATTCTCATTCAATTTTGCTTATTTTCAATTGAAATTTTGCACAAATCTAGCCTCAGGGGGCTCTAAATGGGTGCATAATTTGAGACCCATCTATCCCGTACTATTCGAAATAATCAACTTTAAACATTTTCAAACACTTATGAGATTCTCATTCAATTTTGCTTATTTTCAATTGAAATTTTGCACAAATCTATCCTCAGGGGGGCTCTAAATGGGTGCATAGTTTGAGACCCCTCTATCCCGAACTATTCGAAATAATCAACTTTAAAGATTTTCAAACACTTATTAAATCCTCATTCAATTTTGCTTATTTTCAATTGAAATTTTGCACAAATCTAGCCTCAGGGGGCTCTAAATGGGTGCATAATTTGAGACCCCTCTATCCCGTACTATTCGAGATAATCAACTTTAAAAATTTTTAAACATTTATGAAATTCTCTTTCAATTTTGCTTATTTTCAATTTAAATTTTGCACAAATCTAGCCTCATGGGGGCTCTAAATGGGTGCATAGTTTGAGACCCCTCTATCCCGTACTATTCGAAATAATCAACTTTAAAGATTTTTAAACATTTATGAAATTCTCATTCAATTTTGCTTATTTTCAATTGAAATTTTGCACAAATCTAGCCTCATGGGGGCTCTAAATGTGTGCATAATTTGAGACCCCTCTATCCCGTACTATTCGAGATAATCAACTTTAAACATTTTCAAACACTTATGAAATTCTCATTCAATTTTGCTTATTTTCAATTGAAATTTTGCACAAATCTAGCCTCAGGGGGGCTCTAAATGGGTGCATAGTTTGAGACCCCTCTATCCCGTACTATTCGAAATAATCAACTTTAAAGATTTTATAATACTTATGAAATTTTCACTCAAGTTCGTTTATTTTCAATTGAAATTTTGCACAAATCTAGCCTCAGGGGGGCTCTAAATGGGTGCATAATTTGAGACCCATCTATCCCGTACTATTCGAGATAATCAACTTTAAAGATTTTTAAACATTTATGAAATTCTCATTCAATTTTGCTTATTTTCAATTGAAATTTTGCACAAATCTAGCCTCAGGGGGCTCTAAATGGGTGCATAATTTGAGACCCCTCTATCCCGTACTATTCGAAATAATCAACTTTAAAGATTTTAGAATACTTATGAAATTTTCATTCAAGTTCGTTTATTTTCAATTGAAATTTTGCACAAATCTAGCCTCAGGGGGGCTCTAAATGGGTGCATAGTTTGAGACCCCTCTATCCCGTACTATTCGAAATAATCAACTTTAAAGATTTTATAATACTTATGAAATTTTCATTCAAGTTCGTTTATTTTCAATTGAAATTTTGCACAAATCTAGCCTCAGGGGGGCTCTAAATGGGTGCATAATTTGTGACCCATCTATCCCGTACTATTCGAGATAATCAACTTTAAAGATTTTTAAACATTTATGCAATTCTCATTCAATTTTGCTTATTTTCAATTGAAATTTTGCACAAATCTAGCCTCAGGGGGGCTCTAAATGGGTGCATAGTTTGAGACCCCTCTATCCCGTACTATTCGAAATAATCAACTTTAAAGATTTTAAAATACTTGTGAAATTTTCATTCAATTTTGCTTATTTTCAATTGAAATTTTGCACAAATCTAGCCTCAGGGGGGCTCTAAATGGGTGCATAGTTGGAGACCCCTCTATCCCGCACTATTCGAGATAATCAACTTTAAACATTTTCAAACACTTATGAAATTCTCATTCAATTTTGCTTATTTTCAATTGAAATTTTGCACAAATCTATCCTCAGGGGGGGCTCTAAATGGGTGCATAGTTTGAGACCCCTCTATCCCGTACTATTCGAAATAATCAACTTTAAAGATTTTATAATACTTATGAAATTTTCATTCAATTTCGTTTATTTTCAATTGAAATTTTGCACAAATCTAGCCTCAGGGGGGCTCTAAATGGGTGCATAATTTGAGACCCCTCTATCCCGTACTATTCGAGATAATCAACTTTAAACATTTTCAAACACTTATGAAATTCTCATTCAATTTTGCTTATTTTCAATTGAAATTTTGCACAAATCTATCCTCAGGGGGGGCTCTAAATGGGTGCATAGTTTGAGACCCCTCTATCCCGTACTATTCGAAATAATCAACTTTAAAGATTTTATAATACTTATGAAATTTTCATTCAATTTCGTTTATTTTCAATTGAAATTTTGCACAAATCTAGCCTCAGGGGGGCTCTAAATGGGTGCATAATTTGAGACCCCTCTATCCCGTACTATTCGAGATAATCAACTTTAAACATTTTCAAACACTTATGAAATTCTCATTCAATTTTGCTTATTTTCAATTGAAATTTTGCACAAATCTAGCCTCAGGGGGATCTAAATGGGTGCATAGTTTGAGACCCATCTATCCCGTACTATTCGAGATAATCAACTTTAAAGATTTTTAAACATTTATGAAATTCTCATTCAATTTTGCTTATTTTCAATTGAAATTTTGCACAAATCTAGCCTCATGGGGGCTCTAAATGTGTGCATAATTTGAGACCCCTCTATCCCGTACTATTCGAGATAATCAACTTTAAACATTATCAAACACTTATTAAATCCTCATTCAATTTTGCTTATTTTCAATTGAAATTTTGCACAAATCTAGCCTCAGGGGGCTCTAAATGGGTGCATAGTTTGAGACCCCTCTATCCCGTACTATTCGAAATAATCAACTTTAAAGATTTTAAAATACTTGTGAAATTCTCATTCAATTTTGCTTATTTTCAATTGAAATTTTGCACAAATCTAGCCTCAGGGGGCTCTAAATGGGTGCATAATTTGAGACCCATCTATCCCGTACTATTCGAAATAATCAACTTTAAACATTTTCAAACACTTATGAGATTCTCATTCAATTTTGCTTATTTTCAATTGAAATTTTGCACAAATCTATCCTCAGGGGGGCTCTAAATGGGTGCATAGTTTGAGACCCCTCTATCCCGAACTATTCGAAATAATCAACTTTAAAGATTTTCAAACACTTATTAAATCCTCATTCAATTTTGCTTATTTTCAATTGAAATTTTGCACAAATCTAGCCTCAGGGGGCTCTAAATGGGTGCATAATTTGAGACCCATCTATCCCGTACTATTCGAGATAATCAACTTTAAAAATTTTTAAACATTTATGAAATTCTCTTTCAATTTTGCTTATTTTCAATTTAAATTTTGCACAAATCTAGCCTCATGGGGGCTCTAAATGGGTGCATAGTTTGAGACCCCTCTATCCCGTACTATTCGAAATAATCAACTTTAAAGATTTTTAAACATTTATGAAATTCTCATTCAATTTTGCTTATTTTCAATTGAAATTTTGCACAAATCTAGCCTCATGGGGGCTCTAAATGTGTGCATAATTTGAGACCCCTCTATCCCGTACTATTCGAGATAATCAACTTTAAACATTTTCAAACACTTATGAAATTCTCATTCAATTTTGCTTATTTTCAATTGAAATTTTGCACAAATCTAGCCTCAGGGGGGCTCTAAATGGGTGCATAGTTTGAGACCCCTCTATCCCGTACTATTCGAAATAATCAACTTTAAAGATTTTATAATACTTATGAAATTTTCACTCAAGTTCGTTTATTTTCAATTGAAATTTTGCACAAATCTAGCCTCAGGGGGGCTCTAAATGGGTGCATAATTTGAGACCCATCTATCCCGTACTATTCGAGATAATCAACTTTAAAGATTTTTAAACATTTATGAAATTCTCATTCAATTTTGCTTATTTTCAATTGAAATTTTGCACAAATCTAGCCTCAGGGGGCTCTAAATGGGTGCATAATTTGAGACCCCTCTATCCCGTACTATTCGAAATAATCAACTTTAAAGATTTTAGAATACTTATGAAATTTTCATTCAAGTTCGTTTATTTTCAATTGAAATTTTGCACAAATCTAGCCTCAGGGGGGCTCTAAATGGGTGCATAGTTTGAGACCCCTCTATCCCGTACTATTCGAAATAATCAACTTTAAAGATTTTATAATACTTATGAAATTTTCATTCAAGTTCGTTTATTTTCAATTGAAATTTTGCACAAATCTAGCCTCAGGGGGGCTCTAAATGGGTGCATAATTTGTGACCCATCTATCCCGTACTATTCGAGATAATCAACTTTAAAGATTTTTAAACATTTATGCAATTCTCATTCAATTTTGCTTATTTTCAATTGAAATTTTGCACAAATCTAGCCTCAGGGGGGCTCTAAATGGGTGCATAGTTTGAGACCCCTCTATCCCGTACTATTCGAAATAATAAACTTTAAAGATTTTAAAATACTTGTGAAATTTTCATTCAATTTTGCTTATTTTCAATTGAAATTTTGCACAAATCTAGCCTCAGGGGGGCTCTAAATGGGTGCATAGTTGGAGACCCCTCTATCCCGCACTATTCGAGATAATCAACTTTAAAGATTTTCAAACACTTATGAAATTCTCATTCAATTTTGCTTATTTTCAATTGAAATTTTGCACAAATCTATCCTCAGGGGGGGCTCTAAATGGGTGCATAGTTTGAGACCCCTCTATCCCGTACTATTCGAAATAATCAACTTTAAAGATTTTATAATACTTATGAAATTTTCATTCAATTTCGTTTATTTTCAATTGAAATTTTGCACAAATCTAGCCTCAGGGGGGCTCTAAATGGGTGCATAATTTGAGACCCCTCTATCCCGTACTATTCGAGATAATCAACTTTAAACATTTTCAAACACTTATGAAATTCTCATTCAATTTTGCTTATTTTCAATTGAAATTTTGCACAAATCTAGCCTCAGGGGGATCTAAATGGGTGCATAGTTTGAGACCCATCTATCCCGTACTATTCGAGATAATCAACTTTAAAGATTTTTAAACATTTATGAAATTCTCATTCAATTTTGCTTATTTTCAATTGAAATTTTGCACAAATCTAGCCTCATGGGGGCTCTAAATGTGTGCATAATTTGAGACCCCTCTATCCCGTACTATTCGAGATAATCAACTTTAAACATTATCAAACACTTATTAAATCCTCATTCAATTTTGCTTATTTTCAATTGAAATTTTGCACAAATCTAGCCTCAGGGGGCTCTAAATGGGTGCATAGTTTGAGACCCCTCTATCCCGTACTATTCGAAATAATCAACTTTAAAGATTTTAAAATACTTGTGAAATTCTCATTCAATTTTGCTTATTTTCAATTGAAATTTTGCACAAATCTAGCCTCAGGGGGCTCTAAATGGGTGCATAATTTGAGACCCATCTATCCCGTACTATTCGAAATAATCAACTTTAAACATTTTCAAACACTTATGAGATTCTCATTCAATTTTGCTTATTTTCAATTGAAATTTTGCACAAATCTATCCTCAGGGGGGCTCTAAATGGGTGCATAGTTTGAGACCCCTCTATCCCGAACTATTCGAAATAATCAACTTTAAAGATTTTCAAACACTTATTAAATCCTCATTCAATTTTGCTTATTTTCAATTGAAATTTTGCACAAATCTAGCCTCAGGGGGCTCTAAATGGGTGCATAATTTGAGACCCATCTATCCCGTACTATTCGAGATAATCAACTTTAAAAATTTTTAAACATTTATGAAATTCTCTTTCAATTTTGGTTATTTTCAATTTAAATTTTGCACAAATCTAGCCTCATGGGGGCTCTAAATGTGTGCATAATTTGAGACCCTTCTATCCCGTACTATTCGAGATAATCAACTTTGAACATTTTCAAACACTTATGAAATTCTCTTTCAATTTTGCTTATTTTCAATTGAAATTTTGCACAAATCTAGCCTCACGGGGCTCTAAATGGGTGCATAATTTGAGACCCATCTATCCCGTACTATTCGAGATAATCAACTTTAAAGATTTTTAAACATTTATGAAATTCTCATTCAATTTTGCTTATTTTCAATTGAAATTTTGCACAAATCTAGCCTCATGGGGGCTCTAAATGTGTGCATAATTTGAGACCCCTCTATCCCGTACTATTCGAGATAATCAACTTTAAACATTTTCAAACACTTATGAAATTCTCATTCAATTTTGCTTATTTTCAATTGAAATTTTGCACAAATCTATCCTCAGGGGGGCTCTAAATGGGTGCATAGTTTGAGACCCCTCTATCCCGTACTATTCGAAATAATCAACTTTAAAGATTTTATAATACTTATGAAATTTTCATTCAATTTCGTTTATTTTCAATTGAAATTTTGCACAAATCTAGCCTCAGGGGGGCTCTAAATGGGTGCATAATTTGAGACCCCTCTATCCCGTACTATTCGAGATAATCAACTTTAAAGATTTTTAAACATTTATGAAATTCTCATTCAATTTTGCTTATTTTCAATTGAAATTTTGCACAAATCTAGCCTCATGGGGGCTCTAAATGTGTGCATAATTTGAGACCCCTCTATCCCGTACTATTCGAGATAATCAACTTTAAACATTTTCAAACACTTATGAAATTCTCATTCAATTTTGCTTATTTTTAATTGAAATTTTGCAAAAAAATCTAGCCTCAGGGGGCTCTAAATGGGTGCATAATTTGAGACCCCTCTATCCCGTACTATTCGAGATAATCAACTTTAAAGATTTTCAAACATTTATGAAATTCTCATTCAATTTTGCTTATTTTCAATTGAAATTTTGCACAAATCTAGCCTCAGGTGGCTCTAAATGGGTGCATAATTTGAGACCCCTCTATCCCGTACTATTCGAGATAATCAACTTTAAAGATTTTCAAACACTTATGAAATTCTCATTCAATTTTGCTTATTTTCAATTGAAATTTTGCACAAATCTAGCCTCAGGGGGGCTCTAAATGGGTGCATAGTTTGAGACCCCTCTATCCCGTACTATTCGAAATAATCAACTTTAAAGATTTTAAAATACTTATGAAATTTTCATTCAATTTCGTTTATCTTCAATTGAAATTTTGCACAAATCTAGCCTCAGGGGGGCTCTAAATGGGTGCATAGTTTGAGACCCCTCTATCCCGCACTATTCGAGATAATCAACTTTAAACATTTTCAAACACTTATGAAATTCTCATTCAATTTTGCTTATTTTCAATTGAAATTTTGCACAAATCTATCCTCAGGGGTGCTCTAAATGGGTGCATAGTTTGAGACCCCTCTATCCCGTACTATTCGAAATAATCAACTTTAAAGATTTTATAATACTTATGAAATTTTCATTCAATTTCGTTTATTTTCAATTGAAATTTTGCACAAATCTAGCCTCAGGGGGGCTCTAAATGGGTGCATAATTTGAGACCCATCTATCCCGTACTATTCGAGATAATCAACTTTAAAGATTTTTAAACACTTATGAAATTCTCATTCATTTTGCTTATTTTCAATTGAAATTTTGCACAAATCTAGCCTTATGGGGGCTCTAAATGTGTGCATAATTTGAGACCCCTCTATCCCGTACTATTCGAGATAATCAACTTTAAACATTTTCAAACACTTATGAAATTCTCATTCAATTTTGCTTATTTTCAATTGAAATTTTGCACAAATATAGCCTCAGGGGGATCTAAATGGGTGCATAATTTGAGACACCTCTATCCCGTACTATTCGAGATAATCAACTTTAAAGATTTTCAAACACTTATGAAATTCTCATTCAATTTTGCTTATTTTCAATTGAAATTTTGCACAAATCTAGCCTCAGGGTGCTCTAAATGGGTGCATAATTTGAGACCCCTCTATCCCGTACTATTCGAGATAATCAACTTTAAAGATTTTCAAACATTTATGAAATTCTCTTTCAATTTTGCTTATTTTCAATTGAAATTTTGCACAAATCTAGCCTCAGGGGGCTCTAAATGGGTGCATAATTTGAGACCCCTCTATCCCGTACTATTCGAGATAATCAACTTTAAAGATTTTCAAACACTTATGAAATTCTCATTCAATTTTGCTTATTTTCAATTGAAATTTTGCACAAATCTAGCCTCAGGGAGGCTCTAAATTGGTGCATAATTTGAGACCCCTCTATCCCGTACTATTCGAGATAATCAACTTTAAAAATTTTCAAACACTTATGAAATTCTCTTTCAATTTTGCTTATTTTCAATTGAAATTTTGCACAAATCTAGCCTCAGGGGGGCTCTAAATGGGTGCATAATTCGAGACCCCTCTATCCCGTACTATTCGAGATAATCAACTTTAAACATTTTCAAACACTTATGAAATTCTCATTCAATTTTGCTTATTTTCGATTGAAATTTTGCACAAATCTAGCCTCAGGGAGGCTCTAAATGGGTGCATAATTTGAGACCCCTCTATCCCGTACTATTCGAGATAATCAACTATAAAGATTTTCAAACACTTATGAAATTCTCTTTCAATTTTGCTTATTTTCAATTGAAATTTTGCACAAATCTAGCCTCAGGGTGCTCTAAATGGGTGCATAATTTGAGACCCCTCTATCCCGTACTATTCGAGATAATCAACTTTAAAGATTTTCAAACACTTATGAAATTCTCATTCAATTTTGCTTATTTTCAATTGAAATTTTGCACAAATCTAGCCTCAGGGGGCTCTAAATGGGTGCATAATTTGAGACCCATCTATCCCGTACTATTCGAGATAATCAACTTTAAAGATTTTTAAACATTTATGAAATTCTCATTCAATTTTGCTTATTTTCAATTGAAATTTTGCACAAATCTAGCCTCATGGGGGCTCTAAATGTGTGCATAATTTGAGACCCCTCTATCCCGTACTATTCGAGATAATCAACTTTAAACATTTTCAAACACTTATTAAATCCTCATTCAATTTTGCTTATTTTCAATTGAAATTTTGCACAAATCTAGCCTCAGGGGGCTCTAAATGGGTGCATAGTTTGAGACCCCTCTATCCCGTACTATTCGAAATAATCAACTTTAAAGATTTTAAAATACTTGTGAAATTCTCATTCAATTTTGCTTATTTTCAATTGAAATCTTGCACAAATCTAGCCTCAGGGGGCTCTAAATGGGTGCATAATTTGAGACCCATCTATCCCGTACTATTCGAAAAAATCAACATTAAACATTTTCAAACACTTATGAGATTCTCATTCAATTTTGCTTATTTTCAATTGAAATTTTGCACAAATCTATCCTCAGGGGGGCTCTAAATGGGTGCATAGTTTGAGACCCCTCTATCCCGTACTATTCGAAATAATCAACTTTAAAGATTTTCAAACACTTATTAAATCCTCATTCAATTTTGCTTATTTTCAATTGAAATTTTGCACAAGTCTAGCCTCAGGGGGGCTCTAAATGGGTGCATAGTTTGAGACCCCTCTATCCCGTACTATTCGAAATAATCAACTTTAAAGATTTTCAAACACTTATGAAATTCTCTTTCAATTTTGCTTATTTTCAATTGAAATTTTGCACAAATCTAGCCTCAGGGTGCTCTAAATGGGTGCATAATTTGAGACCCATCTATCCCGTACTATTCGAGATAATCAACTTTAAAGATTTTCAAACACTTATGAAATTCTCATTCAATTTTGCTTATTTTCGATTGAAATTTTGCACAAATCTAGCCTCAGGGAGGCTCTACATGGGTGCATAATTTGAGACCCCTCTATCCCGTACTATTCGAGATAATCAACTTTAAAGATTTTCAAACACTTATTAAATCCTCATTCAATTTTGCTTATTTTCAATTGAAATTTTGCACAAATCTAGCCTCAGGGGGCTCTAAATGGGTGCATAATTTGAGACCCATCTATCCCGTACTATTCGAGATAATCAACTTTAAAAATTTTTAAACATTTATGAAATTCTCTTTCAATTTTGCTTATTTTCAATTTAAATTTTGCACAAATCTAGCCTCATGGGGGCTCTAAATGTGTGCATAATTTGAGACCCCTCTATCCCGTACTATTCGAGATAATCAACTTTGAACATTTTCAAACACTTATGAAATTCTCTTTCAATTTTGCTTATTTTCAATTGAAATTTTGCACAAATCTAGCCTCACGGGGCTCTAAATGGGTGCATAATTTGAGACCCCTCTATCCCGTACTATTCGAAATAATCAACTTTAAAGATTTTCAAACACTTATTAAATCCTCATTCAATTTTGCTTATTTTCAATTGAAATTTTGCACAAATCTAGCCTCATGGGGGCTCTAAATGTGTGCATAATTTGAGACCCCTCTATCCCGTACTATTCGAGATAATCAACTTTAAACATTTTCAAACACTTATGAAATTCTCATTCAATTTTGCTTATTTTCAATTGAAATTTTGCACAAATCTATCCTCAGGGGGGCTCTAAATGGGTGCATAGTTTGAGACCCCTCTATCCCGTACTATTCGAAATAATCAACTTTAAAGATTTTATAATACTTATGAAATTTTCATTCAATTTCGTTTATTTTCAATTGAAATTTTGCACAAATCTAGCCTCAGGGGGGCTCTAAATGGGTGCATAATTTGAGACCCATCTATCCCGTACTATTCGAGATAATCAACTTTAAAGATTTTTAAACACTTATGAAATTCTCATTCAATTTTGCTTATTTTCAATTGAAATTTTGCACAAATCTAGCCTTATGGGGGCTCTAAATGTGTGCATAATTTGAGACCCCTCTATCCCGTACTATTCGAGATAATCAACTTTAAACATTTTCAAACACTTATGAAATTCTCATTCAATTTTGCTTATTTTCAATTGAAATTTTGCACAAATCTAGCCTCAGGGGGATCTAAATGGGTGCATAATTTGAGACACCTCTATCCCGTACTATTCGAGATAATCAACTTTAAAGATTTTCAAACACTTATGAAATTCTCATTCAATTTTGCTTATTTTCAATTGAAATTTTGCACAAATCTAGCCTCAGGGTGCTCTAAATGGGTGCATAATTTGAGACCCCTCTATCCCGTACTATTCGAGATAATCAACTTTAAAGATTTTCAAACATTTATGAAATTCTCTTTCAATTTTGCTTATTTTCAATTGAAATTTTGCACAAATCTAGCCTCAGGGGGCTCTAAATGGGTGCATAATTTGAGACCCCTCTATCCCGTACTATTCGAGATAATCAACTTTAAAGATTTTCAAACACTTATGAAATTCTCATTCAATTTTGCTTATTTTCAATTGAAATTTTGCACAAATCTAGCCTCAGGGAGGCTCTAAATTGGTGCATAATTTGAGACCCCTCTATCCCGTACTATTCGAGATAATCAACTTTAAAAATTTTCAAACACTTATGAAATTCTCTTTCAATTTTGCTTATTTTCAATTGAAATTTTGCACAAATCTAGCCTCAGGGGGGCTCTAAATGGGTGCATAATTCGAGACCCCTCTATCCCGTACTATTCGAGATAATCAACTTTAAACATTTTCAAACACTTATGAAATTCTCATTCAATTTTGCTTATTTTCGATTGAAATTTTGCACAAATCTAGCCTCAGGGAGGCTCTAAATGGGTGCACAATTTGAGACCCCTCTATCCCGTACTATTCGAGATAATCAACTATAAAGATTTTCAAACACTTATGAAATTCTCTTTCAATTTTGCTTATTTTCAATTGAAATTTTGCACAAATCTAGCCTCAGGGTGCTCTAAATGGGTGCATAATTTGAGACCCCTCTATCCCGTACTATTCGAGATAATCAACTTTAAAGATTTTCAAACACTTATGAAATTCTCATTCAATTTTGCTTATTTTCAATTGAAATTTTGCACAAATCTAGCCTCAGGGGGCTCTAAATGGGTGCATAATTTGAGACCCATCTATCCCGTACTATTCGAGATAATCAACTTTAAAGATTTTTAAACATTTATGAAATTCTCATTCAATTTTGCTTATTTTCAATTGAAATTTTGCACAAATCTAGCCTCATGGGGGCTCTAAATGTGTGCATAATTTGAGACCCCTCTATCCCGTACTATTCGAGATAATCAACTTTAAACATTTTCAAACACTTATTAAATCCTCATTCAATTTTGCTTATTT
Source organism: Phlebotomus papatasi (assembly GCF_024763615.1). NCBI lineage: Eukaryota > Metazoa > Arthropoda > Insecta > Diptera > Psychodidae > Phlebotomus > Phlebotomus papatasi. The sequence goes on from NW_026604523.1 coordinate 167,525, forward strand.
TCAATTGAAATTTTGCACAAATCTAGCCTCAGGGGGCTCTAAATGGGTGCATAGTTTGAGACCCCTCTATCCCGTACTATTCGAAATAATCAACTTTAAAGATTTTAAAATACTTGTAAAATTCTCATTCAATTTTGCTTATTTTCAATTGAAATCTTGCACAAATCTAGCCTCAGGGGGCTCTAAATGGGTGCATAATTTGAGACCCATCTATCCCGTACTATTCGAAAAAATCAACATTAAACATTTTCAAACACTTATGAGATTCTCATTCAATTTTGCTTATTTTCAATTGAAATTTTGCACAAATCTATCCTCAGGGGGGCTCTAAATGGGTGCATAGTTTGAGACCCCTCTATCCCGTACTATTCGAAATAATCAACTTTAAAGATTTTCAAACACTTATTAAATCCTCATTCAATTTTGCTTATTTTCAATTGAAATTTTGCACAAGTCTAGCCTCAGGGGGGCTCTAAATGGGTGCATAGTTTGAGACCCCTCTATCCCGTACTATTCGAAATAATCAACTTTAAAGATTTTCAAACACTTATGAAATTCTCTTTCAATTTTGCTTATTTTCAATTGAAATTTTGCACAAATCTAGCCTCAGGGTGCTCTAAATGGGTGCATAATTTGAGACCCATCTATCCCGTACTATTCGAGATAATCAACTTTAAAGATTTTCAAACACTTATGAAATTCTCATTCAATTTTGCTTATTTTCGATTGAAATTTTGCACAAATCTAGCCTCAGGGAGGCTCTACATGGGTGCATAATTTGAGACCCCTCTATCCCGTACTATTCGAGATAATCAACTTTAAAGATTTTCAAACACTTATTAAATCCTCATTCAATTTTGCTTATTTTCAATTGAAATTTTGCACAAATCTAGCCTCAGGGGGCTCTAAATGGGTGCATAATTTGAGACCCATCTATCCCGTACTATTCGAGATAATCAACTTTAAAAATTTTTAAACATTTATGAAATTCTCTTTCAATTTTGCTTATTTTCAATTTAAATTTTGCACAAATCTAGCCTCATGGGGGCTCTAAATGTGTGCATAATTTGAGACCCCTCTATCCCGTACTATTCGAGATAATCAACTTTGAACATTTTCAAACACTTATGAAATTCTCTTTCAATTTTGCTTATTTTCAATTGAAATTTTGCACAAATCTAGCCTCACGGGGCTCTAAATGGGTGCATAATTTGAGACCCCTCTATCCCGTACTATTCGAAATAATCAACTTTAAAGATTTTCAAACACTTATTAAATCCTCATTCAATTTTGCTTATTTTCAATTGAAATTTTGCACAAATCTAGCCTCATGGGGGCTCTAAATGTGTGCATAATTTGAGACCCCTCTATCCCGTACTATTCGAGATAATCAACTTTAAACATTTTCAAACACTTATGAAATTCTCATTCAATTTTGCTTATTTTCAATTGAAATTTTGCACAAATCTATCCTCAGGGGGGCTCTAAATGGGTGCATAGTTTGAGACCCCTCTATCCCGTACTATTCGAAATAATCAACTTTAAAGATTTTATAATACTTATGAAATTTTCATTCAATTTCGTTTATTTTCAATTGAAATTTTGCACAAATCTAGCCTCAGGGGGGCTCTAAATGGGTGCATAATTTGAGACCCCTCTATCCCGTACTATTCGAGATAATCAACTTTAAAGATTTTTAAACATTTATGAAATTCTCATTCAATTTTGCTTATTTTCAATTGAAATTTTGCACAAATCTAGCCTCATGGGGGCTCTAAATGTGTGCATAATTTGAGACCCCTCTATCCCGTACTATTCGAGATAATCAACTTTAAACATTTTCAAACACTTATGAAATTCTCATTCAATTTTGCTTATTTTTAATTGAAATTTTGCACAAATCTAGCCTCAGGGGGCTCTAAATGGGTGCATAATTTGAGACCCCTCTATCCCGTACTATTCGAGATAATCAACTTTAAAGATTTTCAAACATTTATGAAATTCTCATTCAATTTTGCTTATTTTCAATTGAAATTTTGCACAAATCTAGCCTCAGGTGGCTCTAAATGGGTGCATAATTTGAGACCCCTCTATCCCGTACTATTCGAGATAATCAACTTTAAACATTTTCAAACACTTATGAAATTCTCATTCAATTTTGCTTATTTTCAATTGAAATTTTGCACAAATCTAGCCTCAGGGGGGCTCTAAATGGGTGCATAGTTTGAGACCCCTCTATCCCGTACTATTCGAAATAATCAACTTTAAAGATTTTAAAATACTTATGAAATTTTCATTCAATTTCGTTTATCTTCAATTGAAATTTTGCACAAATCTAGCCTCAGGGGGGCTCTAAATGGGTGCATAGTTTGAGACCCCTCTATCCCGCACTATTCGAGATAATCAACTTTAAACATTTTCAAACACTTATGAAATTCTCATTCAATTTTGCTTATTTTCAATTGAAATTTTGCACAAATCTATCCTCAGGGGTGCTCTAAATGGGTGCATAGTTTGAGACCCCTCTATCCCGTACTATTCGAAATAATCAACTTTAAAGATTTTATAATACTTATGAAATTTTCATTCAATTTCGTTTATTTTCAATTGAAATTTTGCACAAATCTAGCCTCAGGGGGGCTCTAAATGGGTGCATAATTTGAGACCCATCTATCCCGTACTATTCGAGATAATCAACTTTAAAGATTTTTAAACACTTATGAAATTCTCATTCAATTTTGCTTATTTTCAATTGAAATTTTGCACAAATCTAGCCTTATGGGGGCTCTAAATGTGTGCATAATTTGAGACCCCTCTATCCCGTACTATTCGAGATAATCAACTTTAAACATTTTCAAACACTTATGAAATTCTCTTTCAATTTTGCTTATTTTCAATTGAAATTTTGCACAAATCTAGCCTCAGGGGGCTCTAAATGGGTGCATAATTTGAGACCCCTCTATCCCGTACTATTCGAGATAATCAACTTTAAAGATTTTCAAACACTTATGAAATTCTCATTCAATTTTGCTTATTTTCAATTGAAATTTTGCACAAATCTAGCCTCAGGAGGCTCTAAATGGGTGCATAATTTGAGACCCCTCTATCCCGTACTATTCGAGATAATCAACTTTAAAAATTTTCAAACACTTATGAAATTCTCTTTCAATTTTGCTTATTTTCAATTGAAATTTTGCACAAATCTAGCCTCAGGGGGGCTCTAAATGGGTGCATAATTCGAGACCCCTCTATCCCGTACTATTCGAGATAATCAACTTTAAACATTTTCAAACACTTATGAAATTCTCATTCAATTTTGCTTATTTTCGATTGAAATTTTGCACAAATCTAGCCTCATGGGGGCTCTAAATGTGTGCATAATTTGAGACCCCTCTATCCCGTACTATTCGAGATAATCAACTTTAAACATTTTCAAACACTTATTAAATCCTCATTCAATTTTGCTTATTTTCAATTGAAATTTTGCACAAATCTAGCCTCAGGGGGCTCTAAATGGGTGCATAGTTTGAGACCCCTCTATCCCGTACTATACGAAATAATCAACTTTAAAGATTTTAAAATACTTGTGAAATTCTCATTCAATTTTGCTTATTTTCAATTGAAATTTTGCACAAATCTAGCCTCAGGGTGCTCTAAATGGGTGCATAATTTGAGACCCCTCTATCCCGTACTATTCGAGATAATCAACTTTAAAGATTTTCAAACACTTATGAAATTCTCATTCAATTTTGCTTATTTTCAATTGAAATTTTGCACAAATCTAGCCTCAGGGGGCTCTAAATGGGTGCATAATTTGAGACCCATCTATCCCGTACTATTCGAGATAATCAACTTTAAAGATTTTTAAACATTTATGAAATTCTCATTCAATTTTGCTTATTTTCAATTGAAATTTTGCACAAATCTAGCCTCATGGGGGCTCTAAATGTGTGCATAATTTGAGACCCCTCTATCCCGTACTATTCGAGATAATCAACTTTAAACATTTTCAAACACTTATTAAATCCTCATTCAATTTTGCTTATTTTCAATTGAAATTTTGCACAAATCTAGCCTCAGGGGGCTCTAAATGGGTGCATAGTTTGAGACCCCTCTATCCCGTACTATTCGAAATAATCAACTTTAAAGATTTTAAAATACTTGTGAAATTCTCATTCAATTTTGCTTATTTTCAATTGAAATTTTGCACAAATCTAGCCTCAGGGGGCTCTAAATGGGTGCATAATTTGAGACCCCTCTATCCCGTACTATTCGAGATAATCAACTTTAAAGATTTTCAAACACTTATGAAATTCTCATTCAATTTTGCTTATTTTCAATTGAAATTTTGCACAAATCTAGCCTCAGGGTGCTCTAAATGGGTGCATAATTTGAGACCCCTCTATCCCGTACTATTCGAGATAATCAACTTTAAAGATTTTCAAACACTTATGAAATTCTCATTCAATTTTGCTTATTTTCAATTGAAATTTTGCACAAATCTAGCCTCAGGGGGCTCTAAATGGGTGCATAATTTGAGACCCATCTATCCCGTACTATTCGAGATAATCAACTTTAAAGATTTTTAAACATTTATGAAATTCTCATTCAATTTTGCTTATTTTCAATTGAAATTTTGCACAAATCTAGCCTCATGGGGGCTCTAAATGTGTGCATAATTTGAGACCCCTCTATCCCGTACTATTCGAGATAATCAACTTTAAACATTTTCAAACACTTATTAAATCCTCATTCAATTTTGCTTATTTTCAATTGAAATTTTGCACAAATCTAGCCTCAGGGGGCTCTAAATGGGTGCATAGTTTGAGACCCCTCTATCCCGTACTATTCGAAATAATCAACTTTAAAGATTTTAAAATACTTGTGAAATTCTCATTCAATTTTGCTTATTTTCAATTGAAATTTTGCACAAATCTAGCCTCAGGGGGCTCTAAATGGGTGCATAATTTGAGAGCCATCTATCCCGTACTATTCGAAATAATCAACATTAAACATTTTCAAACACTTATGAGATTCTCATTCAATTTTGCTTATTTTCAATTGAAATTTTGCACAAATCTAGCCTCAGGGGGCTCTAAATGGGTGCATAGTTTGAGACCCCTCTATCCCGTACTATTCGAAATAATCAACTTTAAACATTTTCAAACACTTATGAAATTCTCATTCAATTTTGCTTATTTTCAATTGAAATTTTGCACAAGTCTAGCCTCAGGGGGGCTCTAAATGGGTGCATAATTTGAGACCCATCTATCCCGTACTATTCGAGATAATCAACTTTAAAGATTTTTAAACATTTATGAAATTCTCTTTCAATTTTGCTTATTTTCAATTGAAATTTTGCACAAATCTAGCCTCATGGGGGCTCTAAATGTGTGCATAATTTGAGACCCCTGTATCCCGTACTATTCGAGATAATCAACTTTAAACATTTTCAAACACTTATGAAATTCTCTTTCAATTTTGCTTATTTTCAATTGAAATTTTGCACAAATCTAGCCTCACGGGGCTCTAAATGGGTGCATAATTTGAGACCCATCTATCCCGTACTATTCGAGATAATCAACTTTAAAGATTTTTAAACATTTATGAAATTCTCATTCAATTTTGCTTATTTTCAATTGAAATTTTGCACAAATCTAGCCTCATGGGGGCTCTAAATGTGTGCATAATTTGAGACCCCTCTATCCCGTACTATTCGAGATAATCAACTTTAAACATTTTCAAACACTTATGAAATTCTCATTCAATTTTGCTTATTTTCAATTGAAATTTTGCACAAATCTATCCTCAGGGGGGCTCTAAATGGGTGCATAGTTTGAGACCCCTCTATCCCGTACTATTCGAAATAATCAACTTTAAAGATTTTATAATACTTATGAAATATTCATTCAATTTCGTTTATTTTCAATTGAAATTTTGCACAAATCTAGCCTCATGGGGGCTCTAAATGTGTGCATAATTTGAGACCCCTCTATCCCGTACTATTCGAGATAATCAACTTTAAACATTTTCAAACACTTATGAAATTCTCATTCAATTTTGCTTATTTTCAATTGAAATTTTGCACAAATCTAGCCTCAGGGGGGCTCTAAATGGGTGCATAGTTTGAGACCCCTCTATCCCGTACTATTCGAAATAATCAACTTTAAAGATTTTATATTACTTATGAAATTCTCATTCAATTTCGTTTATTTTCAATTGAAATTTTGCACAAATCTAGCCTCAGGGGGGCTCTAAATGGGTGCATAATTTGAGACCCCTCTATCCCGTACTATTCGAGATAATCAACTTTAAAGATTTTTAAACATTTATGAAATTCTCATTCAATTTTGCTTATTTTCAATTGAAATTTTGCACAAATCTAGCCTCATGGGGGCTCTAAATGTGTGCATAATTTGAGACCCCTCTATCCCGTACTATTCGAGATAATCAACTTTAAACATTTTCAAACACTTATGAAATTCTCATTCAATTTTGCTTATTTTTAATTGAAATTTTGCACAAATCTAGCCTCAGGGGGCTCTAAATGGGTGCATAATTTGAGACCCCTCTATCCCGTACTATTCGAGATAATCTACTTTAAAGATTTTCAAACATTTATGAAATTCTCATTCAATTTTGCTTATTTTCAATTGAAATTTTGCACAAATCTAGCCTCAGGGGGATCTAAATGGGTGCATAATTTGAGACCCCTCTATCCCGTACTATTCGAGATAATCAACTTTAAACATTTTCAAACACTTATGAAATTCTCTTTCAATTTTGCTTATTTTCAATTGAAATTTTGCACAAATCTAGCCTCAGGGGGGCTCTAAATGGGTGCATAATTCGAGACCCCTCTATCCCGTACTATTCGAGATAATCAACTTTAAACATTTTCAAACACTTATGAAATTCTCATTCAATTTTGCTTATTTTCGATTGAAATTTTGCACAAATCTAGCCTCATGGGGGCTCTAAATGTGTGCATAATTTGAGACCCCTCTATCCCGTACTATTCGAGATAATCAACTTTAAACATTTTCAAACACTTATTAAATCCTCATTCAATTTTGCTTATTTTCAATTGAAATTTTGCACAAATCTAGCCTCAGGGGGCTCTAAATGGGTGCATAGTTTGAGACCCCTCTATCCCGTACTATACGAAATAATCAACTTTAAAGATTTTAAAATACTTGTGAAATTCTCATTCAATTTTGCTTATTTTCAATTGAAATTTTGCACAAATCTAGCCTCAGGGTGCTCTAAATGGGTGCATAATTTGAGACCCCTCTATCCCGTACTATTCGAGATAATCAACTTTAAAGATTTTCAAACACTTATGAAATTCTCATTCAATTTTGCTTATTTTCAATTGAAATTTTGCACAAATCTAGCCTCAGGGGGCTCTAAATGGGTGCATAATTTGAGACCCATCTATCCCGTACTATTCGAGATAATCAACTTTAAAGATTTTTAAACATTTATGAAATTCTCATTCAATTTTGCTTATTTTCAATTGAAATTTTGCACAAATCTAGCCTCATGGGGGCTCTAAATGTGTGCATAATTTGAGACCCCTCTATCCCGTACTATTCGAGATAATCAACTTTAAACATTTTCAAACACTTATTAAATCCTCATTCAATTTTGCTTATTTTCAATTGAAATTTTGCACAAATCTAGCCTCAGGGGGCTCTAAATGGGTGCATAGTTTGAGACCCCTCTATCCCGTACTATTCGAAATAATCAACTTTAAAGATTTTAAAATACTTGTGAAATTCTCATTCAATTTTGCTTATTTTCAATTGAAATTTTGCACAAATCTAGCCTCAGGGGGCTCTAAATGGGTGCATAATTTGAGACCCCTCTATCCCGTACTATTCGAGATAATCAACTTTAAAGATTTTCAAACACTTATGAAATTCTCATTCAATTTTGCTTATTTTCAATTGAAATTTTGCACAAATCTAGCCTCAGGGTGCTCTAAATGGGTGCATAATTTGAGACCCCTCTATCCCGTACTATTCGAGATAATCAACTTTAAAGATTTTCAAACACTTATGAAATTCTCATTCAATTTTGCTTATTTTCAATTGAAATTTTGCACAAATCTAGCCTCAGGGGGCTCTAAATGGGTGCATAATTTGAGACCCATCTATCCCGTACTATTCGAGATAATCAACTTTAAAGATTTTTAAACATTTATGAAATTCTCATTCAATTTTGCTTATTTTCAATTGAAATTTTGCACAAATCTAGCCTCATGGGGGCTCTAAATGTGTGCATAATTTGAGACCCCTCTATCCCGTACTATTCGAGATAATCAACTTTAAACATTTTCAAACACTTATTAAATCCTCATTCAATTTTGCTTATTTTCAATTGAAATTTTGCACAAATCTAGCCTCAGGGGGCTCTAAATGGGTGCATAGTTTGAGACCCCTCTATCCCGTACTATTCGAAATAATCAACTTTAAAGATTTTAAAATACTTGTGAAATTCTCATTCAATTTTGCTTATTTTCAATTGAAATTTTGCACAAATCTAGCCTCAGGGGGCTCTAAATGGGTGCATAATTTGAGACCCATCTATCCCGTACTATTCGAAATAATCAACATTAAACATTTTCAAACACTTATGAGATTCTCATTCAATTTTGCTTATTTTCAATTGAAATTTTGCACAAATCTAGCCTCAGGGGGCTCTAAATGGGTGCATAGTTTGAGACCCCTCTATCCCGTACTATTCGAAATAATCAACTTTAAACATTTTCAAACACTTATGAAATTCTCATTCAATTTTGCTTATTTTCAATTGAAATTTTGCACAAGTCTAGCCTCAGGGGGGCTCTAAATGGGTGCATAATTTGAGACCCATCTATCCCGTACTATTCGAGATAATCAACTTTAAAGATTTTTAAACATTTATGAAATTCTCTTTCAATTTTGCTTATTTTCAATTGAAATTTTGCACAAATCTAGCCTCATGGGGGCTCTAAATGTGTGCATAATTTGAGACCCCTGTATCCCGTACTATTCGAGATAATCAACTTTAAACATTTTCAAACACTTATGAAATTCTCTTTCAATTTTGCTTATTTTCAATTGAAATTTTGCACAAATCTAGCCTCACGGGGCTCTAAATGGGTGCATAATTTGAGACCCATCTATCCCGTACTATTCGAGATAATCAACTTTAAAGATTTTTAAACATTTATGAAATTCTCATTCAATTTTGCTTATTTTCAATTGAAATTTTGCACAAATCTAGCCTCATGGGGGCTCTAAATGTGTGCATAATTTGAGACCCCTCTATCCCGTACTATTCGAGATAATCAACTTTAAACATTTTCAAACACTTATGAAATTCTCATTCAATTTTGCTTATTTTCAATTGAAATTTTGCACAAATCTATCCTCAGGGGGGCTCTAAATGGGTGCATAGTTTGAGACCCCTCTATCCCGTACTATTCGAAATAATCAACTTTAAAGATTTTATAATACTTATGAAATATTCATTCAATTTCGTTTATTTTCAATTGAAATTTTGCACAAATCTAGCCTCATGGGGGCTCTAAATGTGTGCATAATTTGAGACCCCTCTATCCCGTACTATTCGAGATAATCAACTTTAAACATTTTCAAACACTTATGAAATTCTCATTCAATTTTGCTTATTTTCAATTGAAATTTTGCACAAATCTAGCCTCAGGGGGGCTCTAAATGGGTGCATAGTTTGAGACCCCTCTATCCCGTACTATTCGAAATAATCAACTTTAAAGATTTTATATTACTTATGAAATTCTCATTCAATTTCGTTTATTTTCAATTGAAATTTTGCACAAATCTAGCCTCAGGGGGGCTCTAAATGGGTGCATAATTTGAGACCCCTCTATCCCGTACTATTCGAGATAATCAACTTTAAAGATTTTTAAACATTTATGAAATTCTCATTCAATTTTGCTTATTTTCAATTGAAATTTTGCACAAATCTAGCCTCATGGGGGCTCTAAATGTGTGCATAATTTGAGACCCCTCTATCCCGTACTATTCGAGATAATCAACTTTAAACATTTTCAAACACTTATGAAATTCTCATTCAATTTTGCTTATTTTTAATTGAAATTTTGCACAAATCTAGCCTCAGGGGGCTCTAAATGGGTGCATAATTTGAGACCCCTCTATCCCGTACTATTCGAGATAATCAACTTTAAAGATTTTCAAACATTTATGAAATTCTCATTCAATTTTGCTTATTTTCAATTGAAATTTTGCACAAATCTAGCCTCAGGGGGATCTAAATGGGTGCATAATTTGAGACCCCTCTATCCCGTACTATTCGAGATAATCAACTTTAAACATTTTCAAACACTTATGAAATTTTCATTCAATTTTGCTTATTTTCAATTGAAATTTTGCACAAATCTATCCTCAGGGGGGCTCTAAATGGGTGCATAGTTTGAGACCCCTCTATCCCGTACTATTCGAAATAATCAACTTTAAAGATTTTAAAATACTTATGAAATTTTCATTCAATTTCGTTTATTTTCAATTGAAATTTTGCACAAATCTAGCCTCATGGGGGCTCTAAATGTGTGCATAATTTGAGACCCCTCTATCCCGTACTATTCGAAATAATCAACTTTAAACATTTTCAAACACTTATGAAATTCTCATTCAATTTTGCTTATTTTCAATTGAAATTTTGCACAAATCTAGCCTCAGGGGGGCTCTAAATGGGTGCATAGTTTGAGACCCCTGTATCCCGTACTATTCGAAATAATCAACTTTAAAGATTTTAAAATACTTATGAAATTTTCATTCAATTTTACTTATTTTCAATTGAAATTTTGCACAAATCTAGCCTCATGGGGGCTCTAAATGTGTGCATAATTTGAGACCCCTCTATCCCGTACTATTCGAGATAATCAACTTTAAACATTTTCAAACACTTATGAAATTTTCATTCAATTTTGCTTATTTTCAATTGAAATTTTGCACAAATCTATCCTCAGGGGGGCTCTAAATGGGTGCATAGTTTGAGACCCCTCTATCCCGCACTATTCGAGATAATCAACTTTAAACATTTTCAAACACTTATGAAATTCTCATTCAATTTTGCTTATTTTCAATTGAAATTTTGCACAAATCTAGCCTCATGGGGGCTCTAAATGTGTGCATAATTTGAGACCCCTCTATCCCGTACTATTCGAGATAATCAACTTTAAACATTTTCAAACACTTATGAAATTCTCATTCAATTTTGCTTATTTTCAATTGAAATTTTGCACAAATCTAGCCTCAGGGGGGCTCTAAATGGGTGCATAGTTTGAGACCCCTCTATCCCGTACTATTCGAAATAATCAACTTTAAAGATTTTAAAATACTTATGAAATTTTCATTCAATTTCGTTTATTTTCAATTGAAATTTTGCACAAATCTAGCCTCAGGGGGGCTCTAAATGGGTGCATAGTTTGAGACCCCTCTATCCCGTACTATTCGAAATAATCAACTTTAAAGATTTTTAAACATTTATGAAATTCTCATTCAATTTTGCTTATTTTCAATTGAAATTTTGCACAAATCTAGCCTCATGGGGGCTCTAAATGTGTGCATAATTTGAGACCCCTCTATCCCGTACTATTCGAGATAATCAACTTTAAACATTTTCAAACACTTATGAAATTCTCATTCAATTTTGCTTATTTTCAATTGAAATTTTGCACAAATCTAGCCTCAGGGGGGCTCTAAATGGGTGCATAGTTTGAGACCCCTCTATCCCGTACTATTCGAAATAATCAACTTTAAAGATTTTATAATACTTATGAAATTTTCATTCAATTTCGTTTATTTTCAATTGAAATTTTGCACAAATCTAGCCTCAGGTGGCTCTAAATGGGTGCATAATTTGAGACCCCTCTATCCCGTACTATTCGAGATAATCAACTTTAAACATTTTCAAACACTTATGAAATTTTCATTCAATTTTGCTTATTTTCAATTGAAATTTTGCACAAATCTATCCTCAGGGGGGCTCTAAATGGGTGCATAATTTGAGACCCCTCTATCCCGTACTATTCGAGATAATCAACTTTAAAGATTTTTAAACATTTATGAAATTCTCATTCAATTTTGCTTATTTTCAATTGAAATTTTGCACAAATCTAGCCTCATGGGGGCTCTAAATGTGTGCATAATTTGAGACCCCTGTATCCCGTACTATTCGAGATAATCAACTTTAAACATTTTCAAACACTTATGAAATTCTCATTCAATTTTGCTTATTTTTAATTGAAATTTTGCACAAATCTAGCCTCAGGGGGCTCTAAATGGGTGCATAATTTGAGACCCCTCTATCCCGTACTATTCGAGATAATCAACTTTAAAGATTTTCAAACATTTATGAAATTCTCATTCAATTTTGCTTATTTTCAATTGAAATTTTGCACAAATCTAGCCTCAGGTGGCTCTAAATGGGTGCATAATTTGAGACCCCTCTATCCCGTACTATTCGAGATAATCAACTTTAAACATTTTCAAACACTTATGAAATTTTCATTCAATTTTGCTTATTTTCAATTGAAATTTTGCACAAATCTATCCTCAGGGGGGCTCTAAATGGGTGCATATTTTGAGACCCCTCTATCCCGTACTATTCGAAATAATCAACTTTAAAGATTTTAAAATACTTATGAAATTTTCATTCAATTTCGTTTATTTTCAATTGAAATTTTGCACAAATCTAGCCTCATGGGGGCTCTAAATGTGTGCATAATTTGAGACCCCTCTATCCCGTACTATTCGAGATAATCAACTTTAAAGATTTTCAAACACTTATGAAATTCTCATTCAATTTTGCTTATTTTCAATTGAAATTTTGCACAAATCTAGCCTCAGGGGGGCTCTAAATGGGTGCATAGTTTGAGACCCCTCTATCCCGTACTATTCGAAATAATCAACTTTAAAGATTTTATATTACTTATGAAATTCTCATTCAATTTTACTTATTTTCAATTGAAATTTTGCACAAATCTAGCCTCATGGGGGCTCTAAATGTGTGCATAATTTGAGACCCCTCTATCCCGTACTATTCGAGATAATCAACTTTAAACATTTTCAAACACTTATGAAATTTTCATTCAATTTTGCTTATTTTCAATTGAAATTTTGCACAAATCTATCCTCAGGGGGGCTCTAAATGGGTGCATAGTTTGAGACCCCTCTATCCCGCACTATTCGAGATAATCAACTTTAAACATTTTTAAACACTTATGAAATTCTCATTCAATTTTGCTTATTTTCAATTGAAATTTTGCACAAATCTAGCCTCATGGGGGCTCTAAATGTGTGCATAATTTGAGACCCCTCTATCCCGTACTATTCGAGATAATCAACTTTAAACATTTTCAAACACTTATGAAATTATCATTCAATTTTGCTTATTTTCAATTGAAATTTTGCACAAATCTAGCCTCAGGGGGGCTCTAAATGGGTGCATAGTTTGAGACCCCTCTATCCCGTACTATTCGAAATAATCAACTTTAAAGATTTTAAAATACTTATGAAATTTTCATTCAATTTCGTTTATTTTCAATTGAAATTTTGCACAAATCTAGCCTCAGGGGGGCTCTAAATGGGTGCATAGTTTGAGACCCCTCTATCCCGTACTATTCGAAATAATCAACTTTAAAGATTTTTAAACATTTATGAAATTCTCATTCAATTTTGCTTATTTTCAATTGAAATTTTGCACAAATCTAGCCTCATGGGGGCTCTAAATGTGTGCATAATTTGAGACCCCTCTATCCCGTACTATTCGAGATAATCAACTTTAAACATTTTCAAACACTTATGAAATTCTCATTCAATTTTGCTTATTTTCAATTGAAATTTTGCACAAATCTAGCCTCAGGGGGGCTCTAAATGGGTGCATAGTTTGAGACCCCTCTATCCCGTACTATTCGAAATAATCAACTTTAAAGATTTTAAAATACTTGTGAAATTTTCATTCAATTTTGCTTATTTTCAATTGAAATTTTGCACAAATCTAGCCTCAGGGGGGCTCTAAATGGGTGCATAGTTGGAGACCCCTCTATCCCGCACTATTCGAGATAATCAACTTTAAACATTTTCAAACACTTATGAAATTCTCATTCAATTTTGCTTATTTTCAATTGAAATTTTGCACAAATCTATCCTCAGGGGGGGCTCTAAATGGGTGCATGGTTTGAGACCCCTCTATCCCGTACTATTCGAAATAATCAACTTTAAAGATTTTATAATACTTATGAAATTTTCATTCAATTTCGTTTATTTTCAATTGAAATTTTGCACAAATCTAGCCTCAGGGGGGCTCTAAATGGGTGCATAATTTGAGACCCCTCTATCCCGTACTATTCGAGATAATCAACTTTAAACATTTTCAAACACTTATGAAATTCTCATTCAATTTTGCTTATTTTCAATTGAAATTTTGCACAAATCTAGCCTCAGGGGGATCTAAATGGGTGCATAGTTTGAGACCCATCTATCCCGTACTATTCGAGATAATCAACTTTAAAGATTTTTAAACATTTATGAAATTCTCATTCAATTTTGCTTATTTTCAATTGAAATTTTGCACAAATCTAGCCTCATGGGGGCTCTAAATGTGTGCATAATTTGAGACCCCTCTATCCCGTACTATTCGAGATAATCAACTTTAAACATTATCAAACACTTATTAAATCCTCATTCAATTTTGCTTATTTTCAATTGAAATTTTGCACAAATCTAGCCTCAGGGGGCTCTAAATGGGTGCATAATTTGAGACCCATCTATCCCGTACTATTCGAAATAATCAACTTTAAACATTTTCAAACACTTATGAGATTCTCATTCAATTTTGCTTATTTTCAATTGAAATTTTGCACAAATCTATCCTCAGGGGGGCTCTAAATGGGTGCATAGTTTGAGACCCCTCTATCCCGTACTATTCGAAATAATCAACTTTAAAGATTTTCAAACACTTATTAAATCCTCATTCAATTTTGCTTATTTTCAATTGAAATTTTGCACAAATCTAGCCTCAGGGGGCTCTAAATGGGTGCATAATTTGAGACCCCTCTATCCCGTACTATTCGAGATAATCAACTTTGAACATTTTCAAACACTTATGAAATTCTCTTTCAATTTTGCTTATTTTCAATTGAAATTTTGCACAAATCTAGCCTCACGGGGCTCTAAATGGGTGCATAATTTGAGACCCATCTATCCCGTACTATTCGAGATAATCAACTTTAAAGATTTTTAAACATTTATGAAATTCTCATTCAATTTTGCTTATTTTCAATTGAAATTTTGCACAAATCTAGCCTCATGGGGGCTCTAAATGTGTGCATAATTTGAGACCCCTCTATCCCGTACTATTCGAGATAATCAACTTTAAACATTTTCAAACACTTATGAAATTCTCATTCAATTTTGCTTATTTTCAATTGAAATTTTGCACAAATCTAGCCTCACGGGGCTCTAAATGGGTGCATAATTTGAGACCCATCTATCCCGTACTATTCGAGATAATCAACTTTAAAGATTTTTAAACATTTATGAAATTCTCATTCAATTTTGCTTATTTTCAATTGAAATTTTGCACAAATCTAGCCTCATGGGGGCTCTAAATGTGTGCATAATTTGAGACCCCTCTATCCCGTACTATTCGAGATAATCAACTTTAAACATTTTCAAACACTTATGAAATTCTCATTCAATTTTGCTTATTTTCAATTGAAATTTTGCACAAATCTATCCTCAGGGGGGCTCTAAATGGGTGCATAGTTTGAGACCCCTCTATCCCGTACTATTCGAAATAATCAACTTTAAAGATTTTATAATACTTATGAAATTTTCATTCAATTTCGTTTATTTTCAATTGAAATTTTGCACAAATCTAGCCTCAGGGGGGCTCTAAATGGGTGCATAATTTGAGACCCCTCTATCCCGTACTATTCGAGATAATCAACTTTAAAGATTTTTAAACATTTATGAAATTCTCATTCAATTTTGCTTATTTTCAATTGAAATTTTGCACAAATCTAGCCTCATGGGGGCTCTAAATGTGTGCATAATTTGAGACCCCTCTATCCCGTACTATTCGAGATAATCAACTTTAAACATTTTCAAACACTTATGAAATTCTCATTCAATTTTGCTTATTTTTAATTGAAATTTTGCACAAATCTAGCCTCAGGGGGCTCTAAATGGGTGCATAATTTGAGACCCCTCTATCCCGTACTATTCGAGATAATCAACTTTAAAGATTTTCAAACATTTATGAAATTCTCATTCAATTTTGCTTATTTTCAATTGAAATTTTGCACAAATCTAGCCTCAGGTGGCTCTAAATGGGTGCATAATTTGAGACCCCTCTATCCCGTACTATTCGAGATAATCAACTTTAAACATTTTCAAACACTTATGAAATTCTCATTCAATTTTGCTTATTTTCAATTGAAATTTTGCACAAATCTAGCCTCAGGGGGGCTCTAAATGGGTGCATAGTTTGAGACCCCTCTATCCCGTACTATTCGAAATAATCAACTTTAAAGATTTTAAAATACTTATGAAATTTTCATTCAATTTCGTTTATCTTCAATTGAAATTTTGCACAAATCTAGCCTCAGGGGGGCTCTAAATGGGTGCATAGTTTGAGACCCCTCTATCCCGCACTATTCGAGATAATCAACTTTAAACATTTTCAAACACTTATGAAATTCTCATTCAATTTTGCTTATTTTCAATTGAAATTTTGCACAAATCTATCCTCAGGGGTGCTCTAAATGGGTGCATAGTTTGAGACCCCTCTATCCCGTACTATTCGAAATAATCAACTTTAAAGATTTTATAATACTTGTGAAATTTTCATTCAATTTTGCTTATTTTCAATTGAAATTTTGCACAAATCTTCTGAAAGCCTTAGGGGGGCTCTAAAGTTTGGACCCCTCTATCCCGCACTATTCGAGCATAACTTATGATTTTGACCACAAATCTATCCTCAGGGGTGTACTATTCGAGATAATCAACTTTGAAAAAGATTTTTGCACAAAAAGGGGGGCTCATTTATAAACTATTCGAGATAATCATTTTTCAATTTTTGCTTATTTTCAATTGAAATTTTGCACAAATCTAGCCTCAGGGGGCTCTAAATGGGTGCATAGTTTGAGACCCCTCTATCCCGTACTATTCGAAATAATCAACTTTAAAGATTTTTAAACATTTATGAAATTCTCATTCAATTTTGCTTATTTTCAATTGAAATTTTGCACAAATCTAGCCTCATGGGGGCTCTAAATGTGTGCATAATTTGAGACCCCTCTATCCCGTACTATTCGAGATAATCAACTTTAAACATTTTCAAACACTTATGAAATTCTCATTCAATTTTGCTTATTTTCAATTGAAATTTTGCACAAATCTAGCCTCAGGGGGGCTCTAAATGGGTGCATAGTTTGAGACCCCTCTATCCCGTACTATTCGAAATAATCAACTTTAAAGATTTTATAATACTTATGAAATTTTCATTCAAGTTCGTTTATTTTCAATTGAAATTTTGCACAAATCTAGCCTCAGGGGGGCTCTAAATGGGTGCATAATTTGAGACCCATCTATCCCGTACTATTCGAGATAATCAACTTTAAAGATTTTTAAACATTTATGAAATTCTCATTCAATTTTGCTTATTTTCAATTGAAATTTTGCACAAATCTAGCCTCAGGGGGCTCTAAATGGGTGCATAATTTGAGACCCCTCTATCCCGTACTATTCGAAATAATCAACTTTAAAAATTTAATAATACTTATGAAATTTTCATTCAAGTTCGTTTATTTTCAATTGAAATTTTGCACAAACCTAGCCTCAGGGGGGCTCTAAATGGGTGCATAGTTTGAGACCCCTCTATCCCGTACTATTCGAAATAATCAACTTTAAAGATTTTATAATACTTATGAAATTTTCATTCAAGTTCGTTTATTTTCAATTGAAATTTTGCACAAATCTAGCCTCAGGGGGGCTCTAAATGGGTGCATAATTTGTGACCCATCTATCCCGTACTATTCGAGATAATCAACTTTAAAGATTTTTAAACATTTATGCAATTCTCATTCAATTTTGCTTATTTTCAATTGAAATTTTGCACAAATCTAGCCTCAGGGGGGCTCTAAATGGGTGCATAGTTTGAGACCCCTCTATCCCGTACTATTCGAAATAATCAACTTTAAAGATTTTAAAATACTTGTGAAATTTTCATTCAATTTTGCTTATTTTCAATTGAAATTTTGCACAAATCTAGCCTCAGGGGGGCTCTAAATGGGTGCATAGTTGGAGACCCCTCTATCCCGCACTATTCGAGATAATCAACTTTAAACATTTTCAAACACTTATGAAATTCTCATTCAATTTTGCTTATTTTCAATTGAAATTTTGCACAAATCTAGCCTCAGGGGGGCTCTAAATGGGTGCATAGTTTGAGACCCCTCTATCCCGTACTATTCGAAATAATCAACTTTAAAGATTTTAAAATACTTATGAAATTTTCATTCAATTTCGTTTATCTTCAATTGAAATTTTGCACAAATCTAGCCTCAGGGGGGCTCTAAATGGGTGCATAGTTTGAGACCCCTCTATCCCGCACTATTCGAGATAATCAACTTTAAACATTTTCAAACACTTATGAAATTCTCATTCAATTTTGCTTATTTTCAATTGAAATTTTGCACAAATCTATCCTCAGGGGTGCTCTAAATGGGTGCATAGTTTGAGACCCCTCTATCCCGTACTATTCGAAATAATCAACTTTAAAGATTTTATAATACTTGTGAAATTTTCATTCAATTTTGCTTATTTTCAATTGAAATTTTGCACAAATCTAGCCTTAGGGGGGCTCTAAATGGGTGCATAATTTGAGACCCATCTATCCCGTACTATTCGAGATAATCAACTTTAAAGATTTTTAAACATTTATAAAATTCTCATTCAATTTTGCTTATTTTCAATTGAAATTTTGCACAAATCTAGCCTCAGGGGGCTCTAAATGGGTGCATAGTTTGAGACCCCTCTATCCCGTACTATTCGAAATAATCAACTTTAAAGATTTTTAAACATTTATGAAATTCTCATTCAATTTTGCTTATTTTCAATTGAAATTTTGCACAAATCTAGCCTCATGGGGGCTCTAAATGTGTGCATAATTTGAGACCCCTCTATCCCGTACTATTCGAGATAATCAACTTTAAACATTTTCAAACACTTATGAAATTCTCATTCAATTTTGCTTATTTTCAATTGAAATTTTGCACAAATCTAGCCTCAGGGGGGCTCTAAATGGGTGCATAGTTTGAGACCCCTCTATCCCGTACTATTCGAAATAATCAACTTTAAAGATTTTATAATACTTATGAAATTTTCATTCAAGTTCGTTTATTTTCAATTGAAATTTTGCACAAATCTAGCCTCAGGGGGGCTCTAAATGGGTGCATAATTTGAGACCCATCTATCCCGTACTATTCGAGATAATCAACTTTAAAGATTTTTAAACATTTATGAAATTCTCATTCAATTTTGCTTATTTTCAATTGAAATTTTGCACAAATCTAGCCTCAGGGGGCTCTAAATGGGTGCATAATTTGAGACCCCTCTATCCCGTACTATTCGAAATAATCAACTTTAAAAATTTAATAATACTTATGAAATTTTCATTCAAGTTCGTTTATTTTCAATTGAAATTTTGCACAAACCTAGCCTCAGGGGGGCTCTAAATGGGTGCATAGTTTGAGACCCCTCTATCCCGTACTATTCGAAATAATCAACTTTAAAGATTTTATAATACTTATGAAATTTTCATTCAAGTTCGTTTATTTTCAATTGAAATTTTGCACAAATCTAGCCTCAGGGGGGCTCTAAATGGGTGCATAATTTGTGACCCATCTATCCCGTACTATTCGAGATAATCAACTTTAAAGATTTTTAAACATTTATGCAATTCTCATTCAATTTTGCTTATTTTCAATTGAAATTTTGCACAAATCTAGCCTCAGGGGGGCTCTAAATGGGTGCATAGTTTGAGACCCCTCTATCCCGTACTATTCGAAATAATCAACTTTAAAGATTTTAAAATACTTGTGAAATTTTCATTCAATTTTGCTTATTTTCAATTGAAATTTTGCACAAATCTAGCCTCAGGGGGGCTCTAAATGGGTGCATAGTTGGAGACCCCTCTATCCCGCACTATTCGAGATAATCAACTTTAAACATTTTCAAACACTTATGAAATTCTCATTCAATTTTGCTTATTTTCAATTGAAATTTTCCACAAATCTATCCTCAGGGGGGGCTCTAAATGGGTGCATAGTTTGAGACCCCTCTATCCCGTACTATTCGAAATAATCAACTTTAAAGATTTTATAATACTTATGAAATTTTCATTCAATTTCGTTTATTTTCAATTGAAATTTTGCACAAATCTAGCCTCAGGGGGGCTCTAAATGGGTGCATAATTTGAGACCCCTCTATCCCGTACTATTCGAGATAATCAACTTTAAACATTTTCAAACACTTATGAAATTCTCATTCAATTTTGCTTATTTTCAATTGAATTTTTGCACAAATCTAGCCTCAGGGGGATCTAAATGGGTGCATAGTTTGAGACCCATCTATCCCGTACTATTCGAGATTATCAACTTTAAAGATTTTTAAACATTTATGAAATTCTCATTCAATTTTGCTTATTTTCAATTGAAATTTTGCACAAATCTAGCCTCATGGGGGCTCTAAATGTGTGCATAATTTGAGACCCCTCTATCCCGTACTATTCGAGGTAATCAACTTTAAACATTATCAAACACTTATTAAATCCTCATTCAATTTTGCTTATTTTCAATTGAAATTTTGCACAAATCTAGCCTCAGGGGGCTCTAAATGGGTGCATAGTTTGAGACCCCTCTATCCCGTACTATTCGAAATAATCAACTTTAAAGATTTTAAAATACTTGTGAAATTCTCATTCAATTTTGCTTATTTTCAATTGAAATTTTGCACAAATCTAGCCTCAGGGGGCTCTAAATGGGTGCATAATTTGAGACCCATCTATCCCGTACTATTCGAAATAATCAACTTTAAACATTTTCAAACACTTATGAGATTCTCATTCAATTTTGCTTATTTTCAATTGAAATTTTGCACAAATCTATCCTCAGGGGGGCTCTAAATGGGTGCATAGTTTGAGACCCCTCTATCCCGAACTATTCGAAATAATCAACTTTAAAGATTTTCAAACACTTATTAAATCCTCATTCAATTTTGCTTATTTTCAATTGAAATTTTGCACAAATCTAGCCTCAGGGGGCTCTAAATGGGTGCATAATTTGAGACCCATCTATCCCGTACTATTCGAGATAATCAACTTTAAAAATTTTTAAACATTTATGAAATTCTCTTTCAATTTTGCTTATTTTCAATTTAAATTTTGCACAAATCTAGCCTCATGGGGGCTCTAAATGTGTGCATAATTTGAGACCCCTCTATCCCGTACTATTCGAGATAATCAACTTTGAACATTTTCAAACACTTATGAAGTTCTCTTTCAATTTTGCTTATTTTCAATTGAAATTTTGCACAAATCTAGCCTCACGGGGCTCTAAATGGGTGCATAATTTGAGACCCATCTATCCCGTACTATTCGAGATAATCAACTTTAAAGATTTTTAAACATTTATGAAATTCTCATTCAATTTTGCTTATTTTCAATTGAAATTTTGCACAAATCTAGCCTCATGGGGGCTCTAAATGTGTGCATAATTTGAGACCCCTCTATCCCGTACTATTCGAGATAATCAACTTTAAACATTTTCAAACACTTATGAAATTCTCATTCAATTTTGCTTATTTTCAATTGAAATTTTGCACAAATCTATCCTCAGGGGGGCTCTAAATGGGTGCATAGTTTGAGACCCCTCTATCCCGTACTATTCGAAATAATCAACTTTAAAGATTTTATAATACTTATGAAATTTTCATTCAATTTCGTTTATTTTCAATTGAAATTTTGCACAAATCTAGCCTCAGGGGTCTCTAAATGGGTGCATAATTTGAGACCCCTCTATCCCGTACTATTCGAGATAATCAACTTTAAAGATTTTTAAACATTTATGAAATTCTCATTCAATTTTGCTTATTTTCAATTGAAATTTTGCACAAATCTAGCCTCATGGGGGCTCTAAATGTGTGCATAATTTGAGACCCCTCTATCCCGTACTATTCGAGATAATCAACTTTAAACATTTTCAAACACTTATGAAATTCTCATTCAATTTTGCTTATTTTTAATTGAAATTTTGCACAAATCTAGCCTCAGGGGGCTCTAAATGGGTGCATAGTTTGAGACCCCTCTATCCCGTACTATTCGAGGTAATCAACTTTAAACATTATCAAACACTTATTAAATCCTCATTCAATTTTGCTTATTTTCAATTGAAATTTTGCACAAATCTAGCCTCAGGGGGGCTCTACATGGGTGCATAGTTTGAGACCCCTCTATCCCGCACTATTCGAGATAATCAACTTTAAACATTTTCAAACACTTATGAAATTCTCATTCAATTTTGCTTATTTTCAATTGAAATTTTGCACAAATCTATCCTCAGGGGTGCTCTAAATGGGTGCATAGTTTGAGACCCCTCTATCCCGTACTATTCGAGATAATCAACTTTAAACATTTTCAAACACTTATGAAATTCTCATTCAATTTTGCTTATTTTCAATTGAAATTTTGCACAAATCTATCCTCAGGGGTGCTCTAAATGGGTGCATAGTTTGAGACCCCTCTATCCCGTACTATTCGAGATAATCAACTTTAAACATTTTCAAACACTTATGAAATTCTCTTTCAATTTTGCTTATTTTCAATTGAAATTTTGCACAAATCTATCCTCAGGGGGGCTCTAAATGGGTGCATAGTTTGAGACCCCTCTATCCCGCACTATTCGAGATAATCAACTTTAAACATTTTCAAACACTTATGAAATTCTCATTCAATTTTGCTTATTTTCAATTGAAATTTTGCACAAATCTATCCTCAGGGGTGCTCTAAATGGGTGCATAGTTTGAGACCCCTCTATCCCGTACTATTCGAAATAATCAACTTTAAACATTTTCAAACACTTATGAAATTCTCATTCAATTTTGCTTATTTTCAATTGAAATTTTGCACAAATCTAGCCTCATGGGGGCTCTAAATGTGTGCATAATTTGAGACCCCTCTATCCCGTACTATTCGAGATAATCAACTTTAAAGATTTTCAAACACTTATTAAATCCTCATTCAATTTTGGTTATTTTCAATTGAAATTTTGCACAAATCTAGCCTCAGGGGGGCTCTAAATGGGTGCATAGTTTGAGACCCATCTATCCCGTACTATTCGAGATAATCAACTTTAAAGATTTTTAAACATTTATGAAATTCTCATTCAATTTTGCTTATTTTCAATTGAAATTTTGCACAAATCTAGCCTCATGGGGGCTCTAAATGTGTGCATAATTTGAGACCCCTCTATCCCGTACTATTCGAGATAATCAACTTTAAAGATTTTCAAACACTTATGAAATTCTCTTTCAATTTTGCTTATTTTCAATTGAAATTTTGCACAAATCTAGCCTCAGGGGGCTCTAAATTGGTGCATAATTTGAGACCCCTCTATCCCGTACTATTCGAGATAATCAACTTTAAAGATTTTTAAACATTTATGAAATTCTCTTTCAATTTTGCTTATTTTCAATTGAAATTTTGCACAAATCTAGCCTCATGGGGGCTCTAAATGGGTGCATAGTTTGAGACCCCTCTTTCCCGTACTATTCGAAATAATCAACTTTAAAGATTTTAAAATACTTGTGAAATTCTCATTCAATTTTGCTTATTTTCAATTGAAATTTTGCACAAATCTAGCCTCAGGGGGCTCTAAATGGGTGCATAATTTGAGACCCATCTATCCCGTACTATTCGAAATAATCAACTTTAAAGATTTTCAAACACTTATGAAATTCTCATTCAATTTTGCTTATTTTCAATTGAAATTTTGCACAAATCTAGCCTCAGGGGGCTCTAAATGGGTGCATAATTTGAGACCCATCTATCCCGTACTATTCGAGATAATCAACTTTAAACATTTTCAAACACTTATGAAATTCTCATTCAATTTTGCTTATTTTTAATTGAAATTTTGCACAAATCTATCCTCAGGGGGGCTCTAAATGGGTGCATAGTTTGAGACCCCTCTATCCCGTACTATTCGAAATAATCAACTTTAAAGATTTTATAATACTTATGAAATTTTCATTCAATTTCGTTTATTTTCAATTGAAATTTTGCACAAATCTAGCCTCAGGGGGGCTCTAAATGGGTGCATAATTTGAGACCCCTCTATCCCGTACTATTCGAGATAATCAACTTTAAAGATTTTTAAACATTTATGAAATTCTCATTCAATTTTGCTTATTTTCAATTGAAATTTTGCACAAATCTAGCCTCATGGGGGCTCTAAATGTGTGCATAATTTGAGACCCCTCTATCCCGTACTATTCGAGATAATCAACTTTAAACATTTTCAAACACTTATGAAATTCTCATTCAATTTTGCTTATTTTTAATTGAAATTTTGCACAAATCTAGCCTCAGGGGGCTCTAAATGGGTGCATAATTTGAGACCCCTCTATCCCGTACTATTCGAGATAATCAACTTTAAAGATTTTCAAACATTTATGAAATTCTCATTCAATTTTGCTTATTTTCAATTGAAATTTTGCACAAATCTAGCCTCAGGGGGATCTAAATGGGTGCATAATTTGAGACCCCTCTATCCCGTACTATTCGAGATAATCAACTTTAAACATTTTCAAACACTTATGAAATTTTCATTCAATTTTGCTTATTTTCAATTGAAATTTTGCACAAATCTATCCTCAGGGGGGCTCTAAATGGGTGCATAGTTTGAGACCCCTCTATCCCGTACTATTCGAAATAATCACCTTTAAAGATTTTAAAATACTTATGAAATTTTCATTCAATTTCGTTTATTTTCAATTGAAATTTTGCACAAATCTAGCCTCATGGGGGCTCTAAATGTGTGCATAATTTGAGACCCCTCTATCCCGTACTATTCGAGATAATCAACTTTAAACATTTTCAAACACTTATGAAATTCTCATTCAATTTTGCTTATTTTCAATTGAAATTTTGCACAAATCTAGCCTCAGGGGGGCTCTAAATGGGTGCATAGTTTGAGACCCCTGTATCCCGTACTATTCGAAATAATCAACTTTAAAGATTTTATATTACTTATGAAATTCTCATTCAATTTTACTTATTTTCAATTGAAATTTTGCACAAATCTAGCCTCATGGGGGCTCTAAATGTGTGCATAATTTGAGACCCCTCTATCCCGTACTATTCGAGATAATCAACTTTAAACATTTTCAAACACTTATGAAATTTTCATTCAATTTTGCTTATTTTCAATTGAAATTTTGCACAAATCTATCCTCAGGGGGGCTCTAAATGGGTGCATAGTTTGAGACCCCTCTATCCCGCACTATTCGAGATAATCAACTTTAAACATTTTCAAACACTTATGAAATTCTCATTCAATTTTGCTTATTTTCAATTGAAATTTTGCACAAATCTAGCCTCATGGGGGCTCTAAATGTGTGCATAATTTGAGACCCCTCTATCCCGTACTATTCGAGATAATCAACTTTAAACATTTTCAAACACTTATGAAATTCTCATTCAATTTTGCTTATTTTTAATTGAAATTTTGCACAAATCTAGCCTCAGGGGCTCTAAATGGGTGCATAATTTGAGACCCCTCTATCCCGTACTATTCGAGATAATCAACTTTAAAGATTTTCAAACATTTATGAAATTCTCATTCAATTTTGCTTATTTTCAATTGAAATTTTGCACAAATCTAGCCTCAGGGGGATCTAAATGGGTGCATAATTTGAGACCCCTCTATCCCGTACTATTCGAGATAATCAACTTTAAACATTTTCAAACACTTATGAAATTTTCATTCAATTTTGCTTATTTTCAATTGAAATTTTGCACAAATCTATCCTCAGGGGGGCTCTAAATGGGTGCATAGTTTGAGACCCCTCTATCCCGTACTATTCGAAATAATCACCTTTAAAGATTTTAAAATACTTATGAAATTTTCATTCAATTTCGTTTATTTTCAATTGAAATTTTGCACAAATCTAGCCTCATGGGGGCTCTAAATGTGTGCATAATTTGAGACCCCTCTATCCCGTACTATTCGAGATAATCAACTTTAAACATTTTCAAACACTTATGAAATTCTCATTCAATTTTGCTTATTTTCAATTGAAATTTTGCACAAATCTAGCCTCAGGGGGGCTCTAAATGGGTGCATAGTTTGAGACCCCTGTATCCCGTACTATTCGAAATAATCAACTTTAAAGATTTTATATTACTTATGAAATTCTCATTCAATTTTACTTATTTTCAATTGAAATTTTGCACAAATCTAGCCTCATGGGGGCTCTAAATGTGTGCATAATTTGAGACCCCTCTATCCCGTACTATTCGAGATAATCAACTTTAAACATTTTCAAACACTTATGAAATTTTCATTCAATTTTGCTTATTTTCAATTGAAATTTTGCACAAATCTATCCTCAGGGGGGCTCTAAATGGGTGCATAGTTTGAGACCCCTCTATCCCGCACTATTCGAGATAATCAACTTTAAACATTTTCAAACACTTATGAAATTCTCATTCAATTTTGCTTATTTTCAATTGAAATTTTGCACAAATCTAGCCTCATGGGGGCTCTAAATGTGTGCATAATTTGAGACCCCTCTATCCCGTACTATTCGAGATAATCAACTTTAAACATTTTCAAACACTTATGAAATTCTCATTCAATTTTGCTTATTTTCAATTGAAATTTTGCACAAATCTAGCCTCAGGGGGGCTCTAAATGGGTGCATAGTTTGAGACCCCTCTATCCCGTACTATTCGAAATAATCAACTTTAAAGATTTTAAAATACTTATGAAATTTTCATTCAATTTCGTTTATTTTCAATTGAAATTTTGCACAAATCTAGCCTCAGGGGGGCTCTGAATGGGTGCATAGTTTGAGACCCCTCTATCCCGTACTATTCGAAATAATCAACTTTAAAGATTTTTAAACATTTATGAAATTCTCATTCAATTTTGCTTATTTTCAATTGAAATTTTGCACAAATCTAGCCTCATGGGGGCTCTAAATGTGTGCATAATTTGAGACCCCTCTATCCCGTACTATTCGAGATAATCAACTTTAAACATTTTCAAACACTTATGAAATTCTCATTCAATTTTGCTTATTTTCAATTGAAATTTTGCACAAATCTAGCCTCAGGGGGGCTCTAAATGGGTGCATAGTTTGAGACCCCTGTATCCCGTACTATTCGAAATAATCAACTTTAAAGATTTTATATTACTTATGAAATTCTCATTCAATTTTACTTATTTTCAATTGAAATTTTGCACAAATCTAGCCTCATGGGGGCTCTAAATGTGTGCATAATTTGAGACCCCTCTATCCCGTACTATTCGAGATAATCAACTTTAAACATTTTCAAACACTTATGAAATTTTCATTCAATTTTGCTTATTTTCAATTGAAATTTTGCACAAATCTATCCTCAGGGGGGCTCTAAATGGGTGCATAGTTTGAGACCCCTCTATCCCGCACTATTCGAGATAATCAACTTTAAACATTTTCAAACACTTATGAAATTCTCATTCAATTTTGCTTATTTTCAATTGAAATTTTGCACAAATCTAGCCTCATGGGGGCTCTAAATGTGTGCATAATTTGAGACCCCTCTATCCCGTACTATTCGAGATAATCAACTTTAAACATTTTCAAACACTTATGAAATTCTCATTCAATTTTGCTTATTTTTAATTGAAATTTTGCACAAATCTAGCCTCAGGGGGCTCTAAATGGGTGCATAATTTGAGACCCCTCTATCCCGTACTATTCGAGATAATCAACTTTAAAGATTTTCAAACATTTATGAAATTCTCATTCAATTTTGCTTATTTTCAATTGAAATTTTGCACAAATCTAGCCTCAGGGGGATCTAAATGGGTGCATAATTTGAGACCCCTCTATCCCGTACTATTCGAGATAATCAACTTTAAACATTTTCAAACACTTATGAAATTTTCATTCAATTTTGCTTATTTTCAATTGAAATTTTGCACAAATCTATCCTCAGGGGGGCTCTAAATGGGTGCATAGTTTGAGACCCCTCTATCCCGTACTATTCGAAATAATCACCTTTAAAGATTTTAAAATACTTATGAAATTTTCATTCAATTTCGTTTATTTTCAATTGAAATTTTGCACAAATCTAGCCTCATGGGGGCTCTAAATGTGTGCATAATTTGAGACCCCTCTATCCCGTACTATTCGAGATAATCAACTTTAAACATTTTCAAACACTTATGAAATTCTCATTCAATTTTGCTTATTTTCAATTGAAATTTTGCACAAATCTAGCCTCAGGGGGGCTCTAAATGGGTGCATAGTTTGAGACCCCTGTATCCCGTACTATTCGAAATAATCAACTTTAAAGATTTTATATTACTTATGAAATTCTCATTCAATTTTACTTATTTTCAATTGAAATTTTGCACAAATCTAGCCTCATGGGGGCTCTAAATGTGTGCATAATTTGAGACCCCTCTATCCCGTACTATTCGAGATAATCAACTTTAAACATTTTCAAACACTTATGAAATTTTCATTCAATTTTGCTTATTTTCAATTGAAATTTTGCACAAATCTATCCTCAGGGGGGCTCTAAATGGGTGCATAGTTTGAGACCCCTCTATCCCGCACTATTCGAGATAATCAACTTTAAACATTTTCAAACACTTATGAAATTCTCATTCAATTTTGCTTATTTTCAATTGAAATTTTGCACAAATCTAGCCTCATGGGGGCTCTAAATGTGTGCATAATTTGAGACCCCTCTATCCCGTACTATTCGAGATAATCAACTTTAAACATTTTCAAACACTTATGAAATTCTCATTCAATTTTGCTTATTTTCAATTGAAATTTTGCACAAATCTAGCCTCAGGGGGGCTCTAAATGGGTGCATAGTTTGAGACCCCTCTATCCCGTACTATTCGAAATAATCAACTTTAAAGATTTTAAAATACTTATGAAATTTTCATTCAATTTCGTTTATTTTCAATTGAAATTTTGCACAAATCTAGCCTCAGGGGGGCTCTGAATGGGTGCATAGTTTGAGACCCCTCTATCCCGTACTATTCGAAATAATCAACTTTAAAGATTTTTAAACATTTATGAAATTCTCATTCAATTT
The DNA here is from genome assembly GCF_024763615.1 of Phlebotomus papatasi. Taxonomy (NCBI): domain Eukaryota; kingdom Metazoa; phylum Arthropoda; class Insecta; order Diptera; family Psychodidae; genus Phlebotomus; species Phlebotomus papatasi. Next base: position 196,964 of record NW_026604523.1, read on the forward strand.
TGCTTATTTTCAATTGAAATTTTGCACAAATCTAGCCTCATGGGGGCTCTAAATGTGTGCATAATTTGAGACCCCTCTATCCCGTACTATTCGAGATAATCAACTTTAAACATTTTCAAACACTTATGAAATTCTCATTCAATTTTGCTTATTTTCAATTGAAATTTTGCACAAATCTAGCCTCAGGGGGGCTCTAAATGGGTGCATAGTTTGAGACCCCTCTATCCCGTACTATTCGAAATAATCAACTTTAAAGATTTTATAATACTTATGAAATTTTCATTCAATTTCGTTTATTTTCAATTGAAATTTTGCACAAATCTATCCTCAGGGGGGCTCTAAATGGGTGCATAATTTGAGACCCCTCTATCCCGTACTATTCGAGATAATCAACTTTAAAGATTTTTAAACATTTATTAAATTCTCATTCAATTTTGCTTATTTTCAATTGAAATTTTGCACAAATCTAGCCTCATGGGGGCTCTAAATGTGTGCATAATTTGAGACCCCTCTATCCCGTACTATTCGAGATAATCAACTTTAAACATTTTCAAACACTTATGAAATTCTCATTCAATTTTGCTTATTTTTAATTGAAATTTTGCACAAATCTAGCCTCAGGGGGCTCTAAATGGGTGCATAATTTGAGACCCCTCTATCCCGTACTATTCGAGATAATCAACTTTAAAGATTTTCAAACATTTATGAAATTCTCATTCAATTTTGCTTATTTTCAATTGAAATTTTGCACAAATCTAGCCTCAGGTGGCTCTAAATGGGTGCATAATTTGAGACCCCTCTATCCCGTACTATTCGAGATAATCAACTTTAAACATTTTCAAACACTTATGAAATTTTCATTCAATTTTGCTTATTTTCAATTGAAATTTTGCACAAATCTATCCTCAGGGGGGCTCTAAATGGGTGCATAGTTTGAGACCCCTCTATCCCGTACTATTCGAAATAATCAACTTTAAAGATTTTAAAATACTTATGAAATTTTCATTCAATTTCGTTTATTTTCAATTGAAATTTTGCACAAATCTAGCCTCATGGGGGCTCTAAATGTGTGCATAATTTGAGACCCCTCTATCCCGTACTATTCGAGATAATCAACTTTAAACATTTTCAAACACTTATGAAATTCTCATTCAATTTTGCTTATTTTCAATTGAAATTTTGCACAAATCTAGCCTCAGGGGGGCTCTAAATGGGTGCATAGTTTGAGACCCCTCTATCCCGTACTATTCGAAATAATCAACTTTAAAGATTTTATATTACTTATGAAATTCTCATTCAATTTTACTTATTTTCAATTGAAATTTTGCACAAATCTAGCCTCATGGGGGCTCTAAATGTGTGCATAATTTGAGACCCCTCTATCCCGTACTATTCGAGATAATCAACTTTAAACATTTTCAAACACTTATGAAATTTTCATTCAATTTTGCTTATTTTCAATTGAAATTTTGCACAAATCTATCCTCTGGGGGGCTCTAAATGGGTGCATAGTTTGAGACCCCTCTATCCCGCACTATTCGAGATAATCAACTTTAAACATTTTCAAACACTTATGAAATTCTCATTCAATTTTGCTTATTTTCAATTGAAATTTTGCACAAATCTAGCCTCATGGGGGCTCTAAATGTGTGCATAATTTGAGACCCCTCTATCCCGTACTATTCGAGATAATCAACTTTAAACATTTTCAAACACTTATGAAATTCTCATTCAATTTTGCTTATTTTCAATTGAAATTTTGCACAAATCTAGCCTCAGGGGGGCTCTAAATGGGTGCATAGTTTGAGACCCCTCTATCCCGTACTATTCGAAATAATCAACTTTAAAGATTTTAAAATACTTATGAAATTTTCATTAAATTTCGTTTATTTTCAATTGAAATTTTGCACAAATCTAGCCTCAGGGGGGCTCTAAATGGGTGCATAGTTTGAGACCCCTCTATCCCGTACTATTCGAAATAATCAACTTTAAAGATTTTTAAACATTTATGAAATTCTCATTCAATTTTGCTTATTTTCAATTGAAATTTTGCACAAATCTAGCCTCATGGGGGCTCTAAATGTGTGCATAATTTCAGACCCCTCTATCCCGTACTATTCGAGATAATCAACTTTAAACATTTTCAAACACTTATGAAATTCTCATTCAATTTTGCTTATTTTCAATTGAAATTTTGCACAAATCTAGCCTCAGGGGGGCTCTAAATGGGTGCATAGTTTGAGACCCCTCTATCCCGTACTATTCGAAATAATCAACTTTAAAGATTTTAAAATACTTGTGAAATTTTCATTCAATTTTGCTTATTTTCAATTGAAATTTTGCACAAATCTAGCCTCAGGGGGGCTCTAAATGGGTGCATAGTTGGAGACCCCTCTATCCCGCACTATTCGAGATAATCAACTTTAAACATTTTCAAACACTTATGAAATTCTCATTCAATTTTGCTTATTTTCAATTGAAATTTTGCACAAATCTATCCTCAGGGGGGGCTCTAAATGGGTGCATGGTTTGAGACCCCTCTATCCCGTACTATTCGAAATAATCAACTTTAAAGATTTTATAATACTTATGAAATTTTCATTCAATTTCGTTTATTTTCAATTGAAATTTTGCACAAATCTAGCCTCAGGGGGGCTCTAAATGGGTGCATAATTTGAGACCCCTCTATCCCGTACTATTCGAGATAATCAACTTTAAACATTTTCAAACACTTATGAAATTCTCATTCAATTTTGCTTATTTTCAATTGAAATTTTGCACAAATCTAGCCTCAGGGGGATCTAAATGGGTGCATAGTTTGAGACCCATCTATCCCGTACTATTCGAGATAATCAACTTTAAAGATTTTTAAACATTTATGAAATTCTCATTCAATTTTGCTTATTTTCAATTGAAATTTTGCACAAATCTAGCCTCATGGGGGCTCTAAATGTGTGCATAATTTGAGACCCCTCTATCCCGTACTATTCGAGATAATCAACTTTAAACATTATCAAACACTTATTAAATCCTCATTCAATTTTGCTTATTTTCAATTGAAATTTTGCACAAATCTAGCCTCAGGGGGCTCTAAATGGGTGCATAGTTTGAGACCCCTCTATCCCGTACTATTCGAAATAATCAACTTTAAAGATTTTAAAATACTTGTGAAATTCTCATTCAATTTTGCTTATTTTCAATTGAAATTTTGCACAAATCTAGCCTCAGGGGGCTCTAAATGGGTGCATAATTTGAGACCCATCTATCCCGTACTATTCGAAATAATCAACTTTAAACATTTTCAAACACTTATGAGATTCTCATTCAAGTTTGCTTATTTTCAATTGAAATTTTGCACAAATCTATCCTCAGGGGGGCTCTAAATGGGTGCATAGTTTGAGACCCCTCTATCCCGTACTATTCGAAATAATCAACTTTAAAGATTTTCAAACACTTATTAAATCCTCATTCAATTTTGCTTATTTTCAATTGAAATTTTGCACAAATCTAGCCTCAGGGGGCTCTAAATGGGTGCATAATTTGAGACCCATCTATCCCGTACTATTCGAGATAATCAAATTTAAAAATTTTTAAACATTTATGAAATTCTCTTTCAATTTTGCTTATTTTCAATTTAAATTTTGCACAAATCTAGCCTCATGGGGGCTCTAAATGTGTGCATAATTTGAGACCCCTCTATCCCGTACTATTCGAGATAATCAACTTTGAACATTTTCAAACACTTATGAAATTCTCTTTCAATTTTGCTTATTTTCAATTGAAATTTTGCACAAATCTAGCCTCACGGGGCTCTAAATGGGTGCATAATTTGAGACCCATCTATCCCGTACTATTCGAGATAATCAACTTTAAAGATTTTTAAACATTTATGAAATTCTCATTCAATTTTGCTTATTTTCAATTGAAATTTTGCACAAATCTAGCCTCATGGGGGCTCTAAATGTGTGCATAATTTGAGACCCCTCTATCCCGTACTATTCGAGATAATCAACTTTAAACATTTTCAAACACTTATGAAATTCTCATTCAATTTTGCTTATTTTCAATTGAAATTTTGCACAAATCTATCCTCAGGGGGGCTCTAAATGGGTGCATAGTTTGAGACCCCTCTATCCCGTACTATTCGAAATAATCAACTTTAAAGATTTTATAATACTTATGAAATTTTCATTCAATTTCGTTTATTTTCAATTGAAATTTTGCACAAATCTAGCCTCAGGGGGGCTCTAAATGGGTGCATAATTTGAGACCCCTCTATCCCGTACTATTCGAGATAATCAACTTTAAAGATTTTTAAACATTTATGAAATTCTCATTCAATTTTGCTTATTTTCAATTGAAATTTTGCACAAATCTAGCCTCATGGGGGCTCTAAATGTGTGCATAATTTGAGACCCCTCTATCCCGTACTATTCGAGATAATCAACTTTAAACATTTTCAAACACTTATGAAATTCTCATTCAATTTTGCTTATTTTTAATTGAAATTTTGCACAAATCTAGCCTCAGGGGGCTCTAAATGGGTGCATAATTTGAGACCCCTCTATCCCGTACTATTCGAGATAATCAACTTTAAAGATTTTCAAACATTTATGAAATTCTCATTCAATTTTGCTTATTTTCAATTGAAATTTTGCACAAATCTAGCCTCAGGTGGCTCTAAATGGGTGCATAATTTGAGACCCCTCTATCCCGTACTATTCGAGATAATCAACTTTAAACATTTTCAAACACTTATGAAATTCTCATTCAATTTTGCTTATTTTCAATTGAAATTTTGCACAAATCTAGCCTCAGGGGGGCTCTAAATGGGTGCATAGTTTGAGACCCCTCTATCCCGTACTATTCGAAATAATCAACTTTAAAGATTTTAAAATACTTATGAAATTTTCATTCAATTTCGTTTATCTTCAATTGAAATTTTGCACAAATCTAGCCTCAGGGGGGCTCTAAATGGGTGCATAGTTTGAGACCCCTCTATCCCGCACTATTCGAGATAATCAACTTTAAAGATTTTATAATACTTGTGAAATTTTCATTCAATTTTGCTTATTTTCAATTGAAATTTTGCACAAATCTAGCCTTAGGGGGGCTCTAAATGGGTGCATAATTTGAGACCCATCTATCCCGTACTATTCGAGATAATCAACTTTAAAGATTTTTAAACATTTATGAAATTCTCATTCAATTTTGCTTATTTTCAATTGAAATTTTGCACAAATCTAGCCTCAGGGGGGCTCTAAATGGGTGCATAGTTTGAGACCCCTCTATCCCGTACTATTCGAAATAATCAACTTTAAAGATTTTAAAATACTTATGAAATTTTCATTCAATTTCGTTTATCTTCAATTGAAATTTTGCACAAATCTAGCCTCAGGGGGGCTCTAAATGGGTGCATAGTTTGAGACCCCTCTATCCCGCACTATTCGAAATAATCAACTTTAAAGATTTTATAATACTTGTGAAATTTTCATTCAATTTTGCTTATTTTCAATTGAAATTTTGCACAAATCTAGCCTTAGGGGGGCTCTAAATGGGTGCATAATTTGAGACCCATCTATCCTGTACTATTCGAGATAATCAACTTTAAAGATTTTTAAACATTTATAAAATTCTCATTCAATTTTGCTTATTTTCAATTGAAATTTTGCACAAATCTAGCCTCAGGGGGCTCTAAATGGGTGCATAGTTTGAGACCCCTCTATCCCGTACTATTCGAAATAATCAACTTTAAAGATTTTTAAACATTTATGAAATTCTCATTCAATTTTGCTTATTTTCAATTGAAATTTTGCACAAATCTAGCCTCATGGGGGCTCTAAATGTGTGCATAATTTGAGACCCCTCTATCCCGTACTATTCGAGATAATCAACTTTAAACATTTTCAAACACTTATGAAATTCTCATTCAATTTTGCTTATTTTCAATTGAAATTTTGCACAAATCTAGCCTCAGGGGGGCTCTAAATGGGTGCATAGTTTGAGACCCCTCTATCCCGTACTATTCGAAATAATCAACTTTAAAGATTTTATAATACTTATGAAATTTTCATTCAAGTTCGTTTATTTTCAATTGAAATTTTGCACAAATCTAGCCTCAGGGGGGCTCTAAATGGGTGCATAATTTGAGACCCATCTATCCCGTACTATTCGAGATAATCAACTTTAAAGATTTTTAAACATTTATGAAATTCTCATTCAATTTTGCTTATTTTCAATTGAAATTTTGCACAAATCTAGCCTCAGGGGGCTCTAAATGGGTGCATAATTTGAGACCCCTCTATCCCGTACTATTCGAAATAATCAACTTTAAAAATTTAATAATACTTATGAAATTTTCATTCAAGTTCGTTTATTTTCAATTGAAATTTTGCACAAACCTAGCCTCAGGGGGGCTCTAAATGGGTGCATAGTTTGAGACCCCTCTATCCCGTACTATTCGAAATAATCAACTTTAAAGATTTTATAATACTTATGAAATTTTCATTCAAGTTCGTTTATTTTCAATTGAAATTTTGCACAAATCTAGCCTCAGGGGGGCTCTAAATGGGTGCATAATTTGTGACCCATCTATCCCGTACTATTCGAGATAATCAACTTTAAAGATTTTTAAACATTTATGCAATTCTCATTCAATTTTGCTTATTTTCAATTGAAATTTTGCACAAATCTAGCCTCAGGGGGGCTCTAAATGGGTGCATAGTTTGAGACCCCTCTATCCCGTACTATTCGAAATAATCAACTTTAAAGATTTTAAAATACTTGTGAAATTTTCATTCAATTTTGCTTATTTTCAATTGAAATTTTGCACAAATCTAGCCTCAGGGGGGCTCTAAATGGGTGCATAGTTGGAGACCCCTCTATCCCGCACTATTCGAGATAATCAACTTTAAACATTTTCAAACACTTATGAAATTCTCATTCAATTTTGCTTATTTTCAATTGAAATTTTGCACAAATCTATCCTCAGGGGGGGCTCTAAATGGGTGCATAGTTTGAGACCCCTCTATCCTGTACTATTCGAAATAATCAACTTTAAAGATTTTATAATACTTATGAAATTTTCATTCAATTTCGTTTATTTTCAATTGAAATTTTGCACAAATCTAGCCTCAGGGGGGCTCTAAATGGGTGCATAATTTGAGACCCCTCTATCCCGTACTATTCGAGATAATCAACTTTAAACATTTTCAAACACTTATGAAATTCTCATTCAATTTTGCTTATTTTCAATTGAAATTTTGCACAAATCTAGCCTCAGGGGGATCTAAATGGGTGCATAGTTTGAGACCCATCTATCCCGTACTATTCGAGATAATCAACTTTAAAGATTTTTAAACATTTATGAAATTCTCATTCAATTTTGCTTATTTTCAATTGAAATTTTGCACAAATCTAGCCTCATGGGGGCTCTAAATGTGTGCATAATTTGAGACCCCTCTATCCCGTACTATTCGAGGTAATCAACTTTAAACATTATCAAACACTTATTAAATCCTCATTCAATTTTGCTTATTTTCAATTGAAATTTTGCACAAATCTAGCCTCAGGGGGCTCTAAATGGGTGCATAGTTTGAGACCCCTCTATCCCGTACTATTCGAAATAATCAACTTTAAAGATTTTAAAATACTTGTGAAATTCTCATTCAATTTTGCTTATTTTCAATTGAAATTTTGCACAAATCTAGCCTCAGGGGGCTCTAAATGGGTGCATAATTTGAGACCCCTCTATCCCGTACTATTCGAGATAATCAACTTTAAACATTTTCAAACACTTATGAAATTCTCATTCAATTTTGCTTATTTTTAATTGAAATTTTGCACAAATCTAGCCTCAGGGGGGCTCTAAATGGGTGCATAGTTTGAGACCCCTCTATCCCGTACTATTCGAAATAATCAACTTTAAAGATTTTATAATACTTATGAAATTTTCATTCAAGTTCGTTTATTTTCAATTGAAATTTTGCACAAATCTAGCCTCAGGGGGGCTCTAAATGGGTGCATAATTTGAGACCCATCTATCCCGTACTATTCGAGATAATCAACTTTAAACATTTTCAAACACTTATGAAATTCTCATTCAATTTTGCTTATTTTTAATTGAAATTTTGCACAAATCTAGCCTCAGGGGGCTCTAAATGGGTGCATAATTTGAGACCCCTCTATCCCGTACTATTCGAGATAATCAACTTTAAAGATTTTCAAACATTTATGAAATTCTCATTCAATTTTGCTTATTTTCAATTGAAATTTTGCACAAATCTAGCCTCAGGTGGCTCTAAATGGGTGCATAATTTGAGACCCCTCTATCCCGTACTATTCGAGATAATCAACTTTAAACATTTTCAAACACTTATGAAATTCTCATTCAATTTTGCTTATTTTCAATTGAAATTTTGCACAAATCTAGCCTCAGGGGGGCTCTAAATGGGTGCATAGTTTGAGACCCCTCTATCCCGTACTATTCGAAATAATCAACTTTAAAGATTTTAAAATACTTATGAAATTTTCATTCAATTTCGTTTATCTTCAATTGAAATTTTGCACAAATCTAGCCTCAGGGGGGCTCTAAATGGGTGCATAGTTTGAGACCCCTCTATCCCGCACTATTCGAGATAATCAACTTTAAACATTTTCAAACACTTATGAAATTCTCATTCAATTTTGCTTATTTTCAATTGAAATTTTGCACAAATCTATCCTCAGGGGTGCTCTAAATGGGTGCATAATTTGAGACCCCTCTATCCCGTACTATTCGAAATAATCAACTTTAAAGATTTTATAATACTTGTGAAATTTTCATTCAATTTTGCTTATTTTCAATTGAAATTTTGCACAAATCTAGCCTTAGGGGGGCTCTAAATGGGTGCATAATTTGAGACCCATCTATCCTGTACTATTCGAGATAATCAACTTTAAAGATTTTTAAACATTTATAAAATTCTCATTCAATTTTGCTTATTTTCAATTGAAATTTTGCACAAATCTAGCCTCAGGGGGCTCTAAATGGGTGCATAGTTCGAGACCCCTCTATCCCGTACTATTCGAAATAATCAACTTTAAAGATTTTTAAACATTTATGAAATTCTCATTCAATTTTGCTTATTTTCAATTGAAATTTTGCACAAATCTAGCCTCATGGGGGCTCTAAATGTGTGCATAATTTGAGACCCCTCTATCCCGTACTATTCGAGATAATCAACTTTAAACATTTTCAAACACTTATGAAATTCTCATTCAATTTTGCTTATTTTCAATTGAAATTTTGCACAAATCTAGCCTCAGGGGGGCTCTAAATGGGTGCATAGTTTGAGACCCCTCTATCCCGTACTATTCGAAATAATCAACTTTAAAGATTTTATAATACTTATGAAATTTTCATTCAAGTTCGTTTATTTTCAATTGAAATTTTGCACAAATCTAGCCTCAGGGGGGCTCTAAATGGGTGCATAATTTGAGACCCATCTATCCCGTACTATTCGAGATAATCAACTTTAAAGATTTTTAAACATTTATGAAATTCTCATTCAATTTTGCTTATTTTCAATTGAAATTTTGCACAAATCTAGCCTCAGGGGGCTCTAAATGGGTGCATAATTTGAGACCCCTCTATCCCGTACTATTCGAAATAATCAACTTTAAAAATTTAATAATACTTATGAAATTTTCATTCAAGTTCGTTTATTTTCAATTGAAATTTTGCACAAACCTAGCCTCAGGGGGGCTCTAAATGGGTGCATAGTTTGAGACCCCTCTATCCCGTACTATTCGAAATAATCAACTTTAAAGATTTTATAATACTTATGAAATTTTCATTCAAGTTCGTTTATTTTCAATTGAAATTTTGCACAAATCTAGCCTCAGGGGGGCTCTAAATGGGTGCATAATTTGTGACCCATCTATCCCGTACTATTCGAGATAATCAACTTTAAAGATTTTTAAACATTTATGCAATTCTCATTCAATTTTGCTTATTTTCAATTGAAATTTTGCACAAATCTAGCCTCAGGGGGGCTCTAAATGGGTGCATAGTTTGAGACCCCTCTATCCCGTACTATTCGAAATAATCAACTTTAAAGATTTTAAAATACTTGTGAAATTTTCATTCAATTTTGCTTATTTTCAATTGAAATTTTGCACAAATCTAGCCTCAGGGGGGCTCTAAATGGGTGCATAGTTGGAGACCCCTCTATCCCGCACTATTCGAGATAATCAACTTTAAACATTTTCAAACACTTATGAAATTCTCATTCAATTTTGCTTATTTTCAATTGAAATTTTGCACAAATCTAGCCTCACGGGGCTCTAAATGTGTGCATAATTTGAGACCCCTCTATCCCGTACTATTCGAGGTAATCAACTTTAAACATTATCAAACACTTATTAAATCCTCATTCAATTTTGCTTATTTTCAATTGAAATTTTGCACAAATCTAGCCTCAGGGGGCTCTAAATGGGTGCATAGTTTGAGACCCCTCTATCCCGTACTATTCGAAATAATCAACTTTAAAGATTTTAAAATACTTGTGAAATTCTCATTCAATTTTGCTTATTTTCAATTGAAATTTTGCACAAATCTAGCCTCAGGGGGCTCTAAATGGGTGCATAATTTGAGACCCATCTATCCCGTACTATTCGAGATAATCAACTTTAAACATTTTCAAACACTTATGAAATTCTCATTCAATTTTGCTTATTTTCAATTGAAATTTTGCACAAATCTAGCCTCAGGGGGGCTCTAAATGGGTGCATAGTTTGAGACCCCTCTATCCCGTACTATTCGAAATAATCAACTTTAAAGATTTTATAATACTTATGAAATTTTCATTCAAGTTCGTTTATTTTCAATTGAAATTTTGCACAAATCTAGCCTCAGGGGGGCTCTAAATGGGTGCATAATTTGAGACCCATCTATCCCGTACTATTCGAGATAATCAACTTTAAACATTTTCAAACACTTATGAAATTCTCATTCAATTTTGCTTATTTTTAATTGAAATTTTGCACAAATCTAGCCTCAGGGGGCTCTAAATGGGTGCATAATTTGAGACCCCTCTATCCCGTACTATTCGAGATAATCAACTTTAAAGATTTTCAAACATTTATGAAATTCTCATTCAATTTTGCTTATTTTCAATTGAAATTTTGCACAAATCTAGCCTCAGGTGGCTCTAAATGGGTGCATAATTTGAGACCCCTCTATCCCGTACTATTCGAGATAATCAACTTTAAACATTTTCAAACACTTATGAAATTCTCATTCAATTTTGCTTATTTTCAATTGAAATTTTGCACAAATCTAGCCTCAGGGGGGCTCTAAATGGGTGCATAGTTTGAGACCCCTCTATCCCGTACTATTCGAAATAATCAACTTTAAAGATTTTAAAATACTTATGAAATTTTCATTCAATTTCGTTTATCTTCAATTGAAATTTTGCACAAATCTAGCCTCAGGGGGATCTAAATGGGTGCATAGTTTGAGACCCATCTATCCCGTACTATTCGAGATAATCAACTTTAAAGATTTTTAAACATTTATGAAATTCTCATTCAATTTTGCTTATTTTCAATTGAAATTTTGCACAAATCTAGCCTCATGGGGGCTCTAAATGTGTGCATAATTTGAGACCCCTCTATCCCGTACTATTCGAGGTAATCAACTTTAAACATTATCAAACACTTATTAAATCCTCATTCAATTTTGCTTATTTTCAATTGAAATTTTGCACAAATCTAGCCTCAGGGGGCTCTAAATGGGTGCATAGTTTGAGACCCCTCTATCCCGTACTATTCGAAATAATCAACTTTAAAGATTTAATAATACTTATGAAATTTTCATTCAAGTTCGTTTATTTTCAATTGAAATTTTGCACAAACCTAGCCTCAGGGGGGCTCTAAATGGGTGCATAGTTTGAGACCCCTCTATCCCGTACTATTCGAAATAATCAACTTTAAAGATTTTATAATACTTATGAAATTTTCATTCAAGTTCGTTTATTTTCAATTGAAATTTTGCACAAATCTAGCCTCAGGGGGGCTCTAAATGGGTGCATAATTTGTGACCCATCTATCCCGTACTATTCGAGATAATCAACTTTAAAGATTTTTAAACATTTATGCAATTCTCATTCAATTTTGCTTATTTTCAATTGAAATTTTGCACAAATCTAGCCTCAGGGGGGCTCTAAATGGGTGCATAGTTTGAGACCCCTCTATCCCGTACTATTCGAAATAATCAACTTTAAAGATTTTAAAATACTTGTGAAATTTTCATTCAATTTTGCTTATTTTCAATTGAAATTTTGCACAAATCTAGCCTCAGGGGGGCTCTAAATGGGTGCATAGTTGGAGACCCCTCTATCCCGCACTATTCGAGATAATCAACTTTAAACATTTTCAAACACTTATGAAATTCTCATTCAATTTTGCTTATTTTCAATTGAAATTTTGCACAAATCTATCCTCAGGGGGGGCTCTAAATGGGTGCATAGTTTGAGACCCCTCTATCCCGTACTATTCGAAATAATCAACTTTAAAGATTTTATAATACTTATGAAATTTTCATTCAATTTCGTTTATTTTCAATTGAAATTTTGCACAAATCTAGCCTCAGGGGGGCTCTAAATGGGTGCATAATTTGAGACCCCTCTATCCCGTACTATTCGAGATAATCAACTTTAAACATTTTCAAACACTTATGAAATTCTCATTCAATTTTGCTTATTTTCAATTGAAATTTTGCACAAATCTAGCCTCAGGGGGATCTAAATGGGTGCATAGTTTGAGACCCATCTATCCCGTACTATTCGAGATAATCAACTTTAAAGATTTTTAAACATTTATGAAATTCTCATTCAATTTTGCTTATTTTCAATTGAAATTTTGCACAAATCTAGCCTCATGGGGGCTCTAAATGTGTGCATAATTTGAGACCCCTCTATCCCGTACTATTCGAGGTAATCAACTTTAAACATTATCAAACACTTATTAAATCCTCATTCAATTTTGCTTATTTTCAATTGAAATTTTGCACAAATCTAGCCTCAGGGGGCTCTAAATGGGTGCATAGTTTGAGACCCCTCTATCCCGTACTATTCGAAATAATCAACTTTAAAGATTTTAAAATACTTGTGAAATTCTCATTCAATTTTGCTTATTTTCAATTGAAATTTTGCACAAATCTAGCCTCAGGGGGCTCTAAATGGGTGCATAATTTGAGACCCATCTATCCCGTACTATTCGAGATAATCAACTTTAAACATTTTCAAACACTTATGAAATTCTCATTCAATTTTGCTTATTTTCAATTGAAATTTTGCACAAATCTAGCCTCAGGGGGGCTCTAAATGGGTGCATAGTTTGAGACCCCTCTATCCCGTACTATTCGAAATAATCAACTTTAAAGATTTTATAATACTTATGAAATTTTCATTCAAGTTCGTTTATTTTCAATTGAAATTTTGCACAAATCTAGCCTCAGGGGGGCTCTAAATGGGTGCATAATTTGAGACCCATCTATCCCGTACTATTCGAGATAATCAACTTTAAACATTTTCAAACACTTATGAAATTCTCATTCAATTTTGCTTATTTTTAATTGAAATTTTGCACAAATCTAGCCTCAGGGGGCTCTAAATGGGTGCATAATTTGAGACCCCTCTATCCCGTACTATTCGAGATAATCAACTTTAAACATTTTCAAACACTTATGAACTTCTCATTCAATTTTGCTTATTTTCAATTGAAATTTTGCACAAATCTAGCCTCAGGTGGCTCTAAATGGGTGCATAATTTGAGACCCCTCTATCCCGTACTATTCGAGATAATCAACTTTAAACATTTTCAAACACTTATGAACTTCTCATTCAATTTTGCTTATTTTCAATTGAAATTTTGCACAAATCTAGCCTCAGGGGGGCTCTAAATGGGTGCATAGTTTGAGACCCCTCTATCCCGTACTATTCGAAATAATCAACTTTAAAGATTTTAAAATACTTATGAAATTTTCATTCAATTTCGTTTATCTTCAATTGAAATTTTGCACAAATCTAGCCTCAGGGGGGCTCTAAATGGGTGCATAGTTTGAGACCCCTCTATCCCGCACTATTCGAGATAATCAACTTTAAACATTTTCAAACACTTATGAAATTCTCATTCAATTTTGCTTATTTTCAATTGAAATTTTGCACAAATCTATCCTCAGGGGTGCTCTAAATGGGTGCATAGTTTGAGACCCCTCTATCCCGTACTATTCGAAATAATCAACTTTAAAGATTTTATAATACTTGTGAAATTTTCATTCAATTTTGCTTATTTTCAATTGAAATTTTGCACAAATCTAGCCTTAGGGGGGCTCTAAATGGGTGCATAATTTGAGACCCATCTATCCTGTACTATTCGAGATAATCAACTTTAAAGATTTTTAAACATTTATAAAATTCTCATTCAATTTTGCTTATTTTCAATTGAAATTTTGCACAAATCTAGCCTCAGGGGGCTCTAAATGGGTGCATAGTTTGAGACCCCTCTATCCCGTACTATTCGAAATAATCAACTTTAAAGATTTTTAAACATTTATGAAATTCTCATTCAATTTTGCTTATTTTCAATTGAAATTTTGCACAAATCTAGCCTCATGGGGGCTCTAAATGTGTGCATAATTTGAGACCCCTCTATCCCGTACTATTCGAGATAATCAACTTTAAACATTTTCAAACACTTATGAAATTCTCATTCAATTTTGCTTATTTTCAATTGAAATTTTGCACAAATCTAGCCTCAGGGGGGCTCTAAATGGGTGCATAGTTTGAGACCCCTCTATCCCGTACTATTCGAAATAATCAACTTTAAAGATTTTATAATACTTATGAAATTTTCATTCAAGTTCGTTTATTTTCAATTGAAATTTTGCACAAATCTAGCCTCAGGGGGGCTCTAAATGGGTGCATAATTTGAGACCCATCTATCCCGTACTATTCGAGATAATCAACTTTAAACATTTTCAAACACTTAAGTAGTAAGGGGACAGCAGAGTACTGTTTTGTGGGCGTGGCTTTCCGTGGAGCACGAGACTGTTTTGTGACGCCACATCGATAACTC
Organism: Phlebotomus papatasi; assembly: GCF_024763615.1. Taxonomy (NCBI): domain Eukaryota; kingdom Metazoa; phylum Arthropoda; class Insecta; order Diptera; family Psychodidae; genus Phlebotomus; species Phlebotomus papatasi. Next base: position 212,084 of record NW_026604523.1, read on the forward strand.
TGGTGGGTGGGCTACCTGCAGGTCGGTTTTCCCCGCTCCCCGCCCTCCTCTCCCCGTCCTCCTCTCCCCGCCCTCCTCTCTCCCCCGCCCTTTCCGGCTACTATTTTGCGTTTTGGTTAACTATTTTAACTGAATATGGAGCACAATACTGATTTGTGGGCGTGGCTTGTCTGTGGAGTACGATACTGTTGAGTGGGAAGCGATTTCATTGGCTGTGGAGCACGATACTGTTGAGGGAAGCGATTTCATTGGCTGTGGAGCATGATACTGTTGAGGGACGCATTTTCATTGGCTATGGAGCACGATACTGCTGAAAGAAGCGTTTTCATTGGCTATGGAGTACGATACTGCTGTTTGAAATGTGATCCGTTTCAGACGCCATATTGATCTTAGCTGTAAGTTTTAGGCGACCATCTTGAACTTTTTGGAACTTTACACTTTTTGAGATTGCGCTTTTTGATAGTCATTTTGAATATTTGACTTAACGGAAATTACTTTGGTGGACTCTTCCTCATGTAATTTTTTTCTCCCTATATAATTTATATGAGAAAACATCTGCAATCCGTGGGAATTGATCACCAGACCTCTCGGTTGCGAGTCCAGCACCTTATCCATTGTGCCATTGTGGCATGATAGAAGGTTTGTCAGAAGTCTTTCCTATGCAGTAAGCGGGATTCTCTATACTCTCTGGCCTATATGCACTGTCCAAGTGTGGAAAGATGCAAATGCAATATGAGACCTTTTCGCGCGCTCGAGACCATATGGGAGAGACTATTTGTATGAGTCTTTGTGCGACAATTTGATTCCTTCAGATGAATGAAGCAACATGGAAAAAATGTCTTGCAGTGCGCAATATAATTGTAAAATTGAGTGGAATTTCGCAATATTCACTAATTTTACTGGCGATAAGAACTATCAATAATTTTCATTGGTTATTGAACAGCATGATGTTGATGCCGTCATGCAATTTAGACCATTTTCATTGGATATTGATCAATAGATATTGAAACGTCATTGAGTTGAGATTTGCATGTAAACAGTTTTTTGTTTTTCAAAGCATGCAACTTTTGAGCTTGCGTATTTCAATATTATTTGAAATATTTAACTTTTTTCTTTAAATTGTAACATAAATTGCCGAAAAATATCTTAATTCTTCACTTACACGATTGTATCTCACATCATTCACATCTCTTGTTGATATGATCAAACGATCAATTTTATGCAATTTGTCTAAAAAATATTTTTCATTCAGTTATTTCAGATAAGAAGTGATAAATTTCGTGAAATATATTGAATTTCTGCTTATTGCAGATGGTGACTGCCATGAAATTTCAAGAATCTTAGTTTCAGATCCTCAATTTTCAAATAAACAAACTGATGATCAAAGATGTTGCTATGCATTTTTATGCAGTTGTGCGGGATTATTCGAAATTTGCACTCCTGTATCATGCATAAAATAAAAGAATTAAAAGATGAATGAAAAAATGTCAATGTGGGCAAAATTTCTTGTCTTGTGTATGAATCATTTAACTCTCTTGATCGCAAGTGGGAAAGTATGTAAAAAGTGTTAGATTTCTCATAACTTTGTATTACAATGTTCTTTTTCTCTGACATTAGAGAATTTTTACAACATTACAGAACAAAATTATTCAAAGTGAATTATTGATTTGTGTTTTCTCTTATTATAATTTAGCAAATATGAAAAATCTGTAAATATATGTACAATATTTACCTAAGAATTTGATTATGTGGAGAAATGGCAGCAGAGTAAAGTAAAATAGGAACCAACTTTTCATACAAAATTGATTTTTATGAATGAAATGTTGTATACACTT